>NC_082665.1:18391439-18694469 GCF_025265405.1 Mesoplodon densirostris
AAAACTGTTGTTGTATGCTTTGGGGATATATAAATATGTATATGAATTTTATATATATATATATATATATATATATATATATATATATATATATATTACTTGTAAGTATGTTCAATAAATATTATCTTATTATTCCCTTTCATCCTGTAGACTACTGTATTCTACATGACACAATGTTGGCCAGTTATAAAAGCCTAGTTTTACTTTTCCCTAGTACAGTAGTTCTCATTCAGGGGAAATCCCCCCTCCCCCAGGGGGTTATTTGGCAATGCTTGGGGATATTGTTGATTGTCACAGTGCAGGGGCCAAGATGCTACTGGCATCTAATGGGTAGAATCAAGAGATGTTTCAATGCACAGACCAGTCCCCCATAACAAGGAATTATCCCATCAAAATGTCAGTGGTGCTGAGGTTGAGAGATACCACCATAGTAGATGACTCCCACCCTACTTTGCCTGTGGGATACATATTCTCAGGAAACTACTTCTTACTTTCTAACCAGATGTGAGTCAACATCTCTGTGACTCTTTTCTCCCTAGTGTTATGAAAGCTGGAGCAGCAGCAGCTGGGGGCCAGGGCTTCATTTTGGAACATTGGCATTTTGTGTGTGTTTCTTCATAAAAGAACCAAATAACCTTAGGTAGGTTATGAGCTCTGGGCATTTGCGGGACAATTGGTGGATTATGCAGGTAAGCATGGCATAGACTGATGACAGGCAATTACTATAAATCATGCTTAGTCTGACTTCCAGCCACATGCAACCAATTGTAAGAAATGTGAGGAAACTAGCCCTGGTCCATCCATTTTAGAAAATGAGTATTGTGCCCAAAGCCAGGTTTGCACATTTTCTGAATGAGCTAAGTGGAATGTTTCCCATATAGCCAAGTTAAAAGAATTGAGAAGAATGAAAGTTTTGTTCCTTCAAGGGCATTTTTAAACAATGTTTTATTTGAGGTGCAAATAACATATATTTTAAATAGTAACTGCTGTAAATGAGCATGTTTTAGTTTCTAGGGAATTTTAGAAATACAAAAACTCTAGGAAATACAAAACCATGGTAGTACAACAGACAATCTGAATTCAGTTTTCCATGAGTCACTAGCTATAGATATTGTTTTTTTTTTTTTGTTTAAGAATAAGAATTAGGGCCTCCCTGGTGGCACAAGTGGTTGAGAGTCCGCCTGCCGATGCAGGGGATACGGGTTCGTGCCCCGGTCTGGGAGGATCCCATATGCCGCGGAGCGGCTGGGCCCGTGAGCCATGGCCGCTGAGCCTGCGCGTCCGGAGCCTGCGTGTCCGGAGCCTGTGCTCCGCAACGGGGGAGGCCACAACAGTGAGAGGCCCGCATACCGCAAAAAAAAAAAAAAAAAAAAAGAATAAGAATTAGATAAAGGCTTATATATGAAGATTCATGCCAAAATACACATTCTCAAACTTGGGCATTCAAAATAGCCCAAATGATATTCTAATTGACCACAGAGGGAAAAATAGTTTTTTTTTTTTTTTAAATCATACTAAGTGAACTAAGTTGGACAGAGAAAGACAAATATCATATGATACCACTTATCTGTGGAATCTAAAAAAAAAGATGCAAATCAACTTATTTAAAAAACAGAAACAGACTCACAGACTTCAAAAACAAACTAATGGTTACCAAAGGGGATAGGTGAGGGGGGAAGGATCAGTTAGGAGTTTGGGATTAGCATATACACACTACTATATATAAAATAGATAATCAACAAGGACCTTCTGTATAGCACAGGGAACTCTACTCAATATTCTGTAATAACCTGTATGGGAATAGAATCTGAAAAAATGGATATATGTATATGTATAACAGAATCACTTTGCTGTACACCTGAAATTAACACAATATTGTAAATCAACTATATTCCAATATAAAATAAAAATTAAATTTTAAAAAGTTCTTTTTAAAAATTTTATTTCTTTTTTTTCAACCACAATTTCCTAACTTAGAAAGGAAATCACCAATATCACAATAGCTAGAAATATGGTCAAAACCAAAAAGGAACCACAATGCACAATATCTGAGAGATTAGAAGAATGAGAGAGAGAGAGGGAAGTTCACAAGCATTGTTGTTAAGAGCAGGTAAGATTAGGGGAGGAGGGCCTCCCTGGTGGCGCAGTGGTTAAGAGTCCGCCTGCCGATGCAGGGGATACGGGTTCGTGCCCCGGTCTGGGAGGATCCCATATGCCGCGGAGCGGCTGGGCCCGTGAGCCATGGCCGCTGGGCCTGCGCATCCAGAGCCTGTGCTCCGCAACGGGCGAGGCCACAACAGTGAGAGGCCCGCATACCGCAAAAAGAAAAAAAAAAAAAAAAAAGATTAGGGGAGGACACTCTATGAAATTCTTCTTACATTTTCATGAAGTTATTATTCATTTTTAGATATATACAGTGTACTTGCCCTGGGTCCCATCCTGCCAAACCAGAAGGATTCCTGAGGTTGTTGTTTATTTCTGCTGTTCCAAGTCATTACCTTCCACCTCCTAAAAGACTCAACACCACAGCTTTCAAGTCAGGGCCAAAGACACTCCATCTTTAGAAGCAAGTGTACAATTTGAAAAATGATTGCACTTTGATGTGCTTTGTTTTTCTCACACAGAAATGATTTTCAATCATAAGAGTCAGTCTTGGCTCAAGGCAAAATGTGATACGCTATGACTGGTATGTTAACACACACAAGCCATCAAAACTGAGGACCATCTCTGAAGTAAGTGAGAAACAAATATCGTATATTAACGCATATATGTGGAATCTAGAAAAATGGTACAGATGAACCAGTTTGCAAGGCAGGAATAGAGACACATATGTAGAGAACAAACGTATGGACACCAAGGGGGGAAGTGGGCGGGGTGTGGGATGAATTGGGAGATTGGGATTGACATATATACAATAATATGTATAAAATAAATAATTAATAAGAACCTTCTGTATAAAAAATAAATTAATTAAATTAAATTTAAAAAAAAATTAATTAAAAAAATAAAAATGTGTTACCTTGGTTCTGACCCCCTGTGCACGTGACAGAGATCGGAGAGTGAATAATTCCTTTTTGTCCGTTCAAAGCTAAATTCTGGAGGCAGCATGTTTTTCCTGGATGTCTAACTAAATCTTCTTGGCTAAATTTACTAGGTCAGAGCTACAAACCTCCAAAACACTGTTACATTTAGTAACACCATGGGTTCTCATTTGTGGGGATTCCGCACTTTGAAGAGTATTTACAGCTCAGTTCTTCACCCTAGAGGGCCTGACTCTGGAATCCAGCAGATGATGGCTACTCATAGCATTCCAAATCCAACCAATTTTTCCAGCCACACGTCCAACTATCATATCTGATCATACACACTTATAATTCTGCCACAAAACCTGCCTTTTTTCTTGAATTTTCTTTGTGTGCCCAAGTCTCTGTCCTTTTGCCACGTTGTTCTTTCTGCCTGGTTGCTTTTCCATCATGCCTCCTAACAAAACCCTTTGCAGTTAAAATTCATATTTTTCATGAAGACTGTACAGATCTACTACACACACACACACACACAAGTGTGCACACACACACACACACACACACTCCCAGTCAAAATCATTTACCATGTCTTCTAAATGCCCACATTATGGGTCCCTATATTATTATACTCTTCTATTTTTGCTTCTTTCCCTACCTCACTGATTTTACAACCCCACATTGAATTATAAGTCCTTTGAAGGCAAAACCCATGTTTTCAAATCCTTATATTTGTAATCACTGCCAGCTTATTGTCTGAATGATTGCATGAGCGTATATTTGAATATTAGTTTGGGCAAACACTATAGACATTCATTTATAAAACTAAATCTAAATTTTTAAATGCAATGGCTTTATATAGATTGTCGAGCTTTGTTCTCATGGGTTTTTTGCATTCATTCTGATTTTTTAAATGTAATACTAGATATTCTTTTTCTTGATTACCGAATATTTTATGGCACCCCAACCCCTCCTTAAGTTTGGGGTTGCTGACATATTCTTCACTCACCTCATCAGAAACCTGGTTCTGAGATGGAATCTCCATGACATCTAAAATAACTGCTAAAAAGTTAGTAAAATATGTTTTTGTTTTATTTATTGTCCTCAATGTTAATGAAATCCTGATATCGAATAATAATAATAATAACATAATGTAAAGTTTAGAGAATTAAGAGAACTTTAAATCATATCATCCACCCTCTTCATCATATAGATGAAGCACCTGAGGGCCAGGGAGTTTAGGAAAAAGTGGTCCAGGCTTACACTCTCACTTCTCTTTCTGGTGGTAATGCCAGGTCTTCAGGTAGCTGTTGGGATCTGTGGATATAAGCAAAGTCCAGTAGGCTTCCTTGTACACTGGACCCAGTTCAAAGTCCTTGTCCTTATTAGTAATGCTTTGTATCAGTCTGAACTCAACCAATCTTGGAATGACAATACATTCTAAAGTAAAAAAGACAGAAATAATCGTCAATTAGAAGCCATTTTGGTTTATCTCATTTGCTGTTTGGCTCTCACAAGGATATGTATTTCCTTGGAGGATGTTACAATGTAAACATTACAGGAAAGTAACAGCATTTCCAAGAAGGAAGGAGAAACACAATGATTCATTGCCTTATTGAAGATTTCTCTTCTACCAGAAAAGGAGACCAAGACTAAGTGAGAGGAAATTATTTGTGGAAAGACGTTCTTGCTCTAACTTGGTGGTTCTCAATCTCGGCTGCTACAGTCACCTGGAAGCACTTTTTAAAAATACCAATGCTCAGGTCTAGCTCCACACCAATTAAATCAGAAGCTCTGGGACTGAGGTCCAGGTATTGGTATTTTTAAAAAATCTCCTCAGGAGATTTATCATGCATCCAGGGAAGCAAAGTATTTCTGCACATCTTTGTGGCAGTGTTCTCAGCCCTAATTCTGTATCTTCTTATCATAGGCTGCATGCTTTGGTTAGTTTTGTTTTTAGATACTCATGTTTGACGTCTATCCATACATGATTTTGGCAATGAAGAGGGCAACCAGCACCAGCCCTTTCCATAAACCATTTGAATTTCTGGAGTTTGTCTCTCTGAACCTAAAAGCCAAGAGAAAGAACAGCATGCCTTGCTCATCTTGTGGCACATGGCAGGGATTTATCTGGTGGGCACCTGGTGAGTTTTCATCTTCTTCAGCCCTAAGAGTAGGTTGCTATGACAATGTGAGAATCAGATGCAGTTCACAACACTTCTCCAATCTTCAGGGTGCTCCACTTACCATCTCTGCCTGCATCTAGCTTCCTCTACTTCCTGGCCTCTTGTGTGCTGAGGCTAATAATCTCTGAATGAATGTCAAGAGAGAAACAGATGCATATAGAAGAAGTGAGAAAAGAACTGGGCTCTGGATTTAATTAGTTTGGATCTGAGTACACTTACAACTCAGAAGTTAATGCACCTACTTGCTCTGGTGGCTTCTTTCTTGTCCGAGTTCAGAGATTGGAACCTAGCATACATAGCCTAAGACCAAGCTTTTCAAATCCACCACACCACAGATGCAATTAGAGAAAATTCTGCCCTTGTTCTCTTCTTGTGTTTAATTTATAGTGCTACTGCCACTCTGGGTATCATTCTGGGCATTTTCATGGGAAGTTAAGATGAGGTATATTATTAAACATGTCTAGAGTGCTAACCCTAAAATCCTATTAACTTTGATAATCAGAAAAAATAGAATACAACTAGAATTCTGGTGTCTGCCTTCCATTCTGTACCATTAGATTTAATTTATGATATCTACTTAGTTGCAGGCTAGAGGCTCCCATCTCATATCCCTGCCCCCTTTTCTATGCCTTATGCCAGATCACAGGATCTGAAGCATCTCTTGCATCTTGTCACTGATGAACCTTAGGCTCTGTTCTTTCAACAACACTGGATCCAAACGCTCAACCTACAGATCTCAGCAAGTTTCCAACATCCCTGAGCTCTAATTTCCCTTTTTTGCCCAATGGAAAACTTGACATTCCTATATAATATATAGCACAGAGGAATAGTTTTGTAAACTTTTGGTCTTTCTTCATTTCTCCTTTCTAGCTTACCCAATTTCTCTTCATGGAGCTATATACTTAAAACTGTCTATGTCTACAAAGTGCCAATTATCCAAATAAAACTTAGTCCTGGCATTCCAGATCATGTATAAGTCTAATTTTCACACGTCTTCTCCCTCTTTGCCTTTGTCCTGCAACATAAGTCCACCTCACTCATCTAAAATGATTTGGCCCACTACCTATATCCTTGCATTCAAAGATACCATCCTCTCTGTCTGGAACGACTCTACCTCATCCTTTTGTTATTGAAATTGTACCCTTTCCCTAAGGGCCAAGTTAATTGCCACTTCCTCCAGGAAACTGGAAGGACCTCACTCCAAAGACATTCTTCCAAATTTAGAGACTGAAATTTATCCCTTGCCTTTTAAAATCAAAAGTCAAATAAACCAAGAACACACAAAGAACTTATTTAAATTCACAGTGGAGTCAACAAATGGAAGCAAATAAATCTGTCCCCCGAAAAGAAAACATTCTAAAATATGTTTTTAATAAAAATTCTGATTCTCCATTTATACATTTTTTCCTTCTAATTGTAAAAAGTCAGATAAGCTAAATGCCATTATTTTCATTTTAGCTTAACTTTTTCTCACTCTAAAAGAAAGGCATGTGTTTACATTAATTCTCTATGTAGACGAAATTCTTAGATCCTTAAGGGGTCTGGTATACATCCTGCTTGCAAACTAAGATTTCTTTATGAATCAAGAATAAAATGTGCGTACACAGGCCTGAAACAGAAACCTCACTTTGGGGAACTACTATTAGTTCCAATCTTTATAATCGGCATCTCTGAAACGCTCCACTTTACAAAGTACAAAGCCTGTTTTCATAGTTCTCTCATAAGCTGTTTTCCTAATGCACTCCAATCAGTTTGATGCCAGTGAGTTTCTGTTGTGTTTATTATATTCTGTCTTCTTTCCACCCAGGCTCCCACCCTCAAATCCCACATTGTGAGCAAGCCTTTGAATAACGAAAAGTTTATTAGCAAATTTTCCAGCAAATAGAATTTTTTGGAACTTTTCCCACCTTTAGTTGATGGGCTTACACTGAAATAAACCAGTCATGTTTGTGTTAAACTTCTAATGGAACTTCACTTCCAGTCACATTTCATGAACAGCAAACTGAATATACCAACAAAATCAACTCATGAGTAAAAATAAAGAGAGACAGAGATACACTGAGTAAAATAGAAAGAATATGAGAAGGAAAAGTTGGGAAAGAATGATTGCTTAACTCCTGTGACCTCTGGTGACAAAAAATTTAAAAATATAGTTTTCCCTAAATTGAATGTGAATATGTGTGTATCTGAGAGAATTAAAGACTTTAGAAATTAAAGCCATATTTATGTCCATGTAAATCATTCCATAAAATTGGTGTCCTCAAATGACACCAACACATTGATAAATCTATTGTTAATGTAAGTGTTAAAAGTCACAAAATGAACATGAGATTACAATGAACTGAATTCGAGTACTAACTAGACATATCCAGGCAAATTAAGAAGTACACAACGATAAAGCTTTACTCAAAACATCAAACAAAATGGGGTCTAGACTTCCTTTCTTCCACAAAGTCCCCAGGCCCCAATTATGCTCATATTTTTAGTTTTTTTTTTTTTCCCACACCATGCCCTTTCATTTTTTTTTTAATTTAATGTCTCTGTATCTTTCTTATTACCTTTTCAAAAAGTATGAAAGTACTGTCAACTACAAATTGAAACTTGCCATCTATCTCTACACGGATTAAATCATGTGCTATTGCAGCTCCTGACCTTCAACACCCCCTGAAAGGAGTTCAGTTGGAGAGTGGAAATGAGGCACTCTGCGCTCTGGGAAAAACTGGCAGAACAGGTCTTCAGATAGTTAGATATTTTCAGGAGAAGATTTTATGAACCCAATTCTTGTATCTCCTCATATTTAGAAAAGCACTAACATCCTTCAAGGTGATGTCCACTCCTCTTGACTAGCAGAAACCTTCCACAAAAAAATGTGCTCAATTACATATACTCCCCCTTCACCGAAATCACATATATACTGACCTTTCCCCCTACCTCTTTGGAGCAGTTTCTCAGAGCTATCTGAGATGCTGTCTCCTGGGCTAGAGTCCTCATTTTGCCCCAAATAAAACCTAACTCGCAACTCTCACGTTGTGCATTTTTTTATCAGTTGACAGTATTACTCTGAACTAAGGAAAGTAACTTAGTACTAATAGGAAAATTAGAAGGAAAAAAAGCAGCCAGACAGAAAAATAATGACTTCCAAGTAAAAATGCCTTGAAAATGGTCACATCTCCATACTTTAAACCACAATTTCACATCTTGACTCAACCTATAATCATTTATTGTTAACTTCCCTGAATGTTGACCAAAGATGTAAGAAGACTTGAGAAGATGATCAGAATATTACATCCTGATCCTAGATAATGCTAATGCCTACCATGTTCTAAGTACCTCAAGATACTTCTAAAACCGCAAGTTACTAGATAAATGATAATTCTTTACACATAAAATATACCGTGTATATTTTGTAAATGCTTTCAAATACTGCATCATATTTTGTCCTACTGACCCAAGATGGGTGTTGATTCAATGCTTGCTTAATTGAATAAAAATATATTGAAATCACACAAGAATCTGTGATGTGTACTCTGGACCTAGGAAATGAGAAGTCAAACTAAATATTATGTTGGAGACAGTGGTTGGATTGCATGCAGTCAAATCAGAGCTAAGGACCAAGCTTGTTGGAAGAGTTGACCTACCAGGACAGCTGAAGTTAGCTTATTTACCTGCAGAAGAAAACACATACACAGAGAGATGACCAGAAGCTGATGATGCCAAAACTAATTAGAAAATTTGTGGTCAACTGCCCTGTTTTACTTTTATAGGAAGAGATCAATAATTCATGACTAGAAGTAAAATGACCTGCCAGTGCTGTTAACAACATCCTTTCACTTATTGATTCAAAGGGATCAGGTCCTTATTCATGTCCTCACAACACTTCACATTTCCATGTCACTTCAGCATGCTCTTCCATGGCAAGCATGATACCATGTCCAACCTCACTATTGGCTTCCTCTCCACCACAGACATTGACCAAAATTAACACTACTTTGAGTTTCAGGGACTCACCAAGTACATAGGACTTTAGGTCCTCACTAGGAAACCTGGAATTTCCCAGCCACAAAGCCCTGTGCTGTCTTTGTGATGTGCTGGTCTGATTTGGAGCAAGAACAGATAGGACATAAGGAGTGAAAGCAGATAAAGAAATTAAAATGAGACTGTGACAAATGTTAGAAGTATTGATTACACATCACTTTGAACCACAAGGGAACTCGTTAAAGTTTTGTTTGAGGACAGAACACTATTTAAAGTTTTCAAAGAGTAACACTGAAACTCATCTTTACACATTATATGCCAGGAAACTCATCTTTATACATTATATGCCAGGAGGCACTAATGCTTAGTTGTTCCTTTTGTGTTATTTACCTGCATGGCAAAATATTCATGACCAGAGGAATGAAGTTTAGATGCAATACAGGATTATTTTGCTGATGCTCTCATTTTTTTCTTGCCTTTTTATTTGTGTTGGAATCTGATGCAAGAATATTATTCTAGTATATAAAATAAGATAGAGGCATGAAAAACTTCCAGCAGTACTAACTTATTCTAGAGAACATGAATTTTACTCTTAAAACTATAAATGAAAAACTGAAACAAACAAAACACATTTAGCTGTTTTGAGGCTGCTTTTGGAAATTTGTTTGCTAAAAAGTTTTATTCTCCTTTATTTATCCTCAAAATTGAGACCATACTGTGATTCTGACAGTCAGAGCTATCTAATGATTCCCTAAATAAAAGCTTCTGTTACTAATTCCACTTAAGACCAGGATATATGAGGAGCCTGTGGATTTTGGAAATATACTACCTCAAATTATTGTTTCAACACAGGTTTAAATTTCAAAATAGAGATTAAAATTTGAACAAAGGACTGCCACTTCTGCCTGTGACACAGTCACAAGAACTGAAGTTGCCTTCTCATTATAAACAATGATAAAAACTGACAAAATATGCAAAACTACTGTTTTTAGGCATTGGACAACTGGCAGTCCAGGACTGTGTTACCTGAGAGAAAAGAAAAAAATGAGGTGAACTATATGATCACTGCAACTTTCTTCCTGAAAACATTTTCTAAATTTCAAAGCAGGGAAAAGGAGTCCAAGCAAAGCATGGCAGTCCTGCTGAATTGTTGGGGCAGAGACTAATGTTTGAAGAAGCTGAGAAAGCTGGATATGCAGGGCAGAGTACAAAAGATGAGAAAGCTCCCAAAGAAATAGCCCCAGGAATCTGCATGGGACTCTTGATATTTTGGCTGAATACTAAGCAATACATGAAGGGTAAAACTAAGAAATGCATAGGGTAAAATGCCTATGAAACTGGGCAAAAATAATAAACTACAAGGAAGCTGTAAACTGAATAAATCAAAAGCTCACTCAGGGCTGAGGAACTATTTTGTATCAACTACCCAAATGGAGGAAACCTTGTTGAACCCCTGAGGCATTCAATAGAGACCCCAGAAGAGTCTTCATTGCAGGGCTACTCTGTGTCACTCTAAAAAAAAGCTGAAAGGTAAGTTCAAAATAATCCATAAGCAACTAAATTTCCTGCTAAAATATACTTCAATATTCTTTAAATGAAGACAGAAAATTCCATATACTTATCAGCATAATATTTATAATGTCTATAATCATATAAAAAAGTTACTGAACATGAAAAGAAGCAGGGAAATGTAACTCATAGTCAGGAGGACTATTGTTTATTAATTAACTGAGAAATGACAGAGATGATGCAGACAAATCATTAGCAGACAAATACATTAAAACAAGGTTATAAATATTCTTAAGGATTTAAATGAAAACAAGAACCTAATAAGAAGAGAAATGACAGATTTAAAAATAAAACAAATGTAATTTATAGGGCTCACAAACATAATACCTGAGAGGAAAATTTAACAGTAAGGACTTAATAGCAGATTAGAGACAAGGCAAAAAGGATTAATAAACTTGAAGACATAACAATAGAAATGGAAACTGAAGTAATGAGGGGAAAAATTGTTTGAGAATTAAATAAACAGAACCTCAGTTACCTGCGGAACAATTGGACTTCCAGAAAAAGAGGAGGAAAAGGAAGATTAAAAGAAAAAAAAAAAAGAATGGCCAAAATTTCTTCAAAATGTCTTTAAAACCACTTTATAGAGGTAAGATTGACCAACAAAAAACAATAAATATTTAATGTATACAACCTGATGAGTTTGGAGATAAGTATATACCCATGAAATTGTCACCACAATCTATGCCATAAACATACCTATCACCCTCAAAAGGTTCCTCTTTATTTATTCTTATTATTTTTGTGATAAGAGCACAAAATAAGATTTACCATCTTAGCAAATTTTTAAATATACAATACTGTATTATTAACTTCAGGCACTATACTGTACAGCAGATTTCTAGGACTTACCTTGCATAACTGAAACTTTGCACTCTTTGGCTAATACCTTTATAAATCCACAGACCTAGAAAATTCAAAAAACTGGATAAAGACAAAGCAAACCAAAAGAAAGCATGTCTTAATCACATTATTGAAAACCGGTGAAAAAGAGAAGCATCCAAAAAAAAATATTGTTTGGCTCAAACGTCTTCACTGGTGAATTCTACTGAACATTGAAGGAAGAAAATAATAATCTTACATAAACCCAGAAATCACAGGAAGAGAGGACAATTCCCAACTTATTTATGGCACCAGTTTTGCTCAGATTCCCAAAACACAGATATTATAAGAAAACTACCAATGTTCTTTATAAATATAAACACAAAAATCCATGCCAAAGATTAGCAAATTTAATAAATCAATTAAAAATTAACACAGAATGACCAATTGGGATTTATCACAAGAATGCAAGTTTGGTTAATAATTCAGTAGACACAGATGTAGAGAACAAACGTATGGACACCAAGGGGGAAACTGGTGCAGGGAGGTGCTGGTGTGATAAATTGGGAGGTTGGGATTGACATCTATACACTAATATGTATTAAATGGATAACTAATAAGAACCTGCTGTATAAAAAAATAATTGAGATATTACCAATCTTCATCCTCAATTTAAAAGAACTAAATTACCCTGTGGAAAGACAGTTTGTCAGACTCAATAAAAAACAAAACCCAGATATATACCTATATAAGAGATATACATAAAATATAAGCACATAAAATAAAGGGAAAGAAAAAGATACACTAACTTTTTTTATCAACCAAAAGAATGCTGATATAACTACATCAATATCAGGCAAAGCAGACTTTATGGTAAACAAAGCATTGGCAAGGATGTGGAGAAAAGGGATCTCTTGTGCACTGTTGCTGGGAATGTAAATTGGTGCAGCTACTACGGAAACAGTTCCTCAAAAAATTAAAATAGAATTCCCATATGATCCAGAAATTCCACTTCTGGGTATTTATCCAAAGAAAAAAACATAAATGAGAAGATATATGTACACCCCTCCACAAAAAAATAATAATAATTCAGTAGCAATCAAGGTTATTCACCATACTAACAGAAAAAGGGGAAAAACAATATATTATTTCAATAAACAAGCAAAAAAAAGCATTTGACAATATTCAACACCTATTCATGATAAATGCGAATAAAACAAAACTGTCTTTACTTGAAGACAATATGATAGCATACATTAAAAAAGAACAATCTACCAAAAGAATCTACCTAGAACATCTTGATAAGTTTACAATAATGTAAGGTGACAGGGTACAGTATTAAAGATCAATATTTAAAAACTAGCATTAAAAAATCAATTATAATTTTATATACTAGTGACAAACAATGGAATAATAAAATGTTTAAGTACCATTTCCAGTAGCATAAAAACATAAAATACTTAGGTATGAGTATAAATATAGGTATGTAAGATTTCTATAGTGAAAATTATAAAACATTATTGAAAGAAATTAAGAGAAATAAATGGAGAGATATACCATGCTCATGGATTAGAAGATAAATTAAAATATCAGTTCTCCCAAATCAATCTATTGATAATTGCAATCAAAATTTCAACAGGGATCTTTTTTAAATAAAAATTAACAAACTGATTCAAAATCTAGTTGAAATTTCAAAGGATCATAATAGCCAACAAAAATTGTTTGAAAAGAACAAAGCTGGAGAAATTGTACTGAGTTCAAGACTTACTACAAAGCTTCGGTAATCAGACAGGGTGGTGTTTTCAAGTGTATAAACATGTTGCTCAACGAAATATAATAGAAATCTTAAAAATATATCCACACATATACAGTCATTTGATTTTCAATATGTGCTAAGGAAATACAATGTGGAAAGGAATTTTTCAACTAATGATGGTGGAAAAACTGAATATATATATATGGGAAAAAATGAACTTCAACACTTATTTTATTATTTTTTTCCAAAAAAATGTTAATAGTTTTATTTCTAGGTAGTTGGATAATGAATGACTTTAGTTTTCATGATTCTGTCTTTCTCGATATTCCAAATTCTTTTCAATGAACATGTTTTATTTAATCAGAAATAAATAATGCATTTTATTATATTTTAGATTTTTTTTTGGTGGTACATGGGCCTCTCACTGTTGTGGCCTCTCCCATTGCAGAGCACAGTCTCCAGATGTTCAGGCTCATCAGCTATGGCTCATGGGCCTAGCCACTCTGCGGCATGTCGGGTCTTCCCAGACCGGGGCACTAACCCATGTCCCCTGCATCGGCAGGCGGACTCTCAACCACTGCACCACCAGGGAAGCCCGATAGTTTTTTAATTAATTTTCATTGCAGGAAAAAAAACCACTTATTTCATACCATATAGACAATTTTCTCAAAATGGATCATAAACCTAAAAGCTAATGCTATAAATCTTCCAAAAGAAAACATAGGGAAAAAAATCTTTGAGAACTTGATGAAGACAAGGATATTTTAAAATATAAACAGGGCCTCCCTGGTGGCGCAGTGGTTGAGAGTCCGCCTGCCGATGCAGGGGATACGGGTTCGTGCCCCGATCTGGGAGGATCCCATATGCCGCGGAGCGGCTGGGCCCGTGAGCCATGGCCGCTGGGCCTGCGCATCCGGAGCCTGTGCTCCGCAACGGGAAAGGCCATGACAGTGAGAGGCCCGCATACCGCAAAAAGAAAAAAATATATATATATATATATATAAACAAATTGTTCATACCAGTACAATGGAATACGACTCAGCAATAGAAAGGAAGGAGCTGTATGATACATGCAATAACATGGTTGAATGTCCAAAATACTCCTAAGGTTCAGAAGGCACATACCATACTGGTGGCTGGTGCATGACCCATGGGCACATGACCAAGGCTTGTCCAATCAGAAAAATCCACCACTCTTCAAGTTTGGGGCTTGTGAGATGCAGAAACAGAGATGACAGGAAATCTGCCCCAATGCCAGCTGCAGCTACATCCATTTTCCAGGGCACCAGTAACAGTGGTGCCTACAGTGGCATCCAGGAATCAGAGCTAGAAGTGGAGGCTGTATAATCTGAGAAACCAAACTGTACAGTGGTGGTGGTAGCAGTGTCCTCTCTGGACAGGATCTGTGGCTTTATCATTGTCTGTGCAGTTCTGGCTAGCTTCCGGATTCCTTTGTTCATGACAATTTCCTGAGCCTCATTCTCAGCCGCTCTGGCAATTCTGTGAGTTACCCAACATCCATTCAATATTCTTTTCTTGAAATGGTTTCTTCGAGTTTTTGCTTTCCAAAGGGCATTTTTTTTAAAATTTACTTGTTGAAAGTTTCTTAATGGCAGATCATCAATGAGGCTACTGCAGAAACCAAAACCATCATCCCTTACTGAAGAGCATTCTCAGTTTAAGCTGATTTTATTTAGGATTTTGGCCTCTCTGGAATGTTCCATGACTTCAACCTTATCTTGCCACTCAGTTTCCAGATGTGTTGCCCTATAGTAATTATGTTTTCACTTTTGCATGAATAGATGATGAACCCATGAGAAAAATTTAGAGAGTTCTACGTAGCTTTGATATGTATATCAGAGTGAAAAATCGGTATAAACTTCTCCAATTCCAAAAAGTGCCATTGGTATTATTCAGCCCAAATCAAGATGCAGTAACACAAGAAATGTGAATTCGAAAAATAAGGCAAGATTTTAAAACTTTCTTATGGTGATTTATTTTACTTATTTTAATTCCTTTTCCACTCCTCCTACTACCCTTGGGGGGGGGGGGGGGAAGAAGGAGAGAGAGAGAATTATACAAAGTCCACTTATTGCATACTGGAATAAAACTCTGTCTGACAAATTTTTTGTAGTTGGAAATCTATTCTTCTATTACAATATCAAGGACACCCACTATCCATGAAAAATTATTAGAACATATAATTGAGTAAAGTAAAAATTTTGTAGGCTTTTCTCAGGGAATAAAACTTTTGATTTTGGTAGAGAGCTCAAAATGGCTTCGGGTCCAGTAACTTCCATTTCAAAGCTCTCCTGAAATAATCCCCCAATGCACAAAGAGTCACACAATTTTATTGCCAATGGTAGTCTGAATTAATTTAGTTCAAGGTATTTGTCCAAGTTATCACATGTGTTTCATCACCTTCAATTAATGACAGCCTGAAAGGAGGGTAGACATGACTAAGAAAATGCTAAAGTAAATCCTTGTAAAAATTTGACCAAGAAGAATCACCAAGTTTTCATCACCAGCATAACATTCTACATCCCACATCAGAAGGGATCTTGATTGCCATATATGGGGCAATAACTCAATATTCACCTCAATCACACCCTCTTTCCCAGATTGTAATAAGGACTCACAAGAGAAATGAGGGTCTATCTTGGATTCCATTTGATCTCCACCCACCTGCTCATCTCATCCATACTATAAAGTAGAGGACTATGCTATACAAAAAAGCTAGCACAAAGTGGTTTCTGCCGTAACTGTACTCCACATGAAATGGATTGGAATAGCAGCATTATAAAAATCAACCAAAGTTTTCCTCTTAGATAGCCTGATAGTATCAAGACATACACAAACACTTCTAACTCTCTCCAGAACCATCAAATGAAAATCCAACTGATAAAGTGAAATTTCAAGATTTTTCTGCATCAACTAGTATATATGGTTATAGCTCTACAGAAAATCACTTGTTTGCAAATTGTGGGTGGTAGCTGATTCTATAGTTGAGAGCTGATATTCAAATCCAGGCTGTCTTGGGAGTTTGAGATTGACATGTACACACTGCTATATTTAAAATAGATAACCAACGAGGACCTACTGTATAGCACAGAGAAATCTATTCAGTACCCTGTAATAACCTAAATGGGAAAAGAATTTGAAAAAGAATAAATACATGTATATGTATAACTGAATGACTTTGTTGTACACCTGAAACTAACACAACATTGTTAATCAACTATATGCCAATATAAAATATTTTTTAAACTTAAAACAAAGTAAAACAAACAAAAAAATTAAAAACAAACAAACAAACAAAAAAGTCCAGGTAGTCTGGCTCACATCCTTGACCACAACCTTGACAACAATAGTAACATAGATACAGTCGGCCCTCAGTATCCCCGGATTCAGAACGATGGATATGGCAAGCTGACTGTAGTACACCATTTTATAAAAAGGATCCAAGCATCCTCGGACATTTGTATCCACAAGGATCCTGGAAACAATCCCCCACGGACACCTAGGAAGGACTGTATTCATTTTTGGGATGAGTTTAAGAGGTTGTCTAGTCCAACTCACAAATTGATGTTTAATGTGTTTAATAGCACCCTTGTCAGTGTGTTAATTCTCCTAGCAGTAAGGATAGAAAAACATTTCAGAAACAGAGGAATATGTCAGGTCTTTTTTCTGTGTGACAAATTAAAATAGTTTAAATTTACTCCTTAGGCAGCCCTGCTATGTGATTTCCAAAATTTGAAGAATTACACTTTCTCGTCTGCACTTCCATAATCATCTTTTCTACCAAGAGATTGAAAAAAAATCACACCCACAAGAAGTAAAATAATAAAAGTAAATAAATGAACTATAATTCATTACTTTCTAGGACATCTTGCTAGTTTGGAAAAAGAAAAGAAAAACTGAAAAGTTCTAGAGAAAATTATAATATCAACTGTACAGATTTATTAAGCCAGATATAACATGTCTAATATAATAACCACATTTCTCATAGAAAATGCTAGTTGGATTTTCATAAAGTACTTTTTACCCATCATGTCTAATGTTTCATCTTTATTTTACCCTACAAAGGAATATGGGCTGTCTCAAAATTGAGCTTATCTTTGCAGAAAAATAGAAATTCTTATAATCTTTAAAAAAATTATTTGAAATGAAATAAAATAGAAACATCATCAAAATTGTGATTTCAAATATACATCAACTTAAAACTCTTACAGAGTTTTCAGAATCAATCATAAAACCAGCCCCTTTAACTTATTTTCTCAAAAAGGATAGTGTAGGGAATCATCACAGTGATCTCTAAGCAAAAGTTCTTCCCACATTTACATAAACATCCTTCAGGGTGATTTGACTTTGCAGCACCAGGACTGTGTGGCATACCAAACAAAGCCATAGTTGGCACAGTTATCTCCTTAGCTCTGGAGTAAGATGAGAGATGGAAGAAATATCAACATCTACCAAGGCCAGTGGAAATAAATTTAAACTCTCTTCTACCACCAAACGAACAACCACAGCCACATCTTAAAAGCCACCATCAGGATGACTGATTCCACAGCCTGAAGTGGCTTCTTCCATATCTTAGTCCTGTAATTAGTGGCGGGTGTTTCCTCCAGACACTCAAGAGTTAGAGATTTGGTTTGAAGAAATTTGGTTGCTCTGAAGTTTATCCAAATAAGTTTATCCAAATAAGACTGATTTTTTTTTCTGTGTGTGTTCCTCCCTTTTCTCACATGTTTTTCTTTCCCACTCCGCCTCCCCCCACCTATTCAAATTTCTCCTGCAAGACCTATATAAAATTTCCCTCCAATTCTAGAATTTCCTATTTTGTCTCATTAGTTTAGTGCTTATTTCCTACTATTTTTTAAATATCTGTTTCACTTTCTAGAAGCTAAATAATAGAGTAAACCCTTTGTCAAAGAGAGTAGCTGAATTGAAAAAGATCTGAGTGCTTTTTAGCCAGAAAATGAATTTCTCATGCCCATACTTCACAAAGCTTCATTTTTGTTTTTAAGAATTTTTTTAAACAGAAAATATAAAAGCTCAAACCAGCTTGATTTGGACAGTTTTAATTATCTGTCTGGTGATCAGCCTTTTTTTCTTCCTAAGAACACCATGATTTCTAAATGTTTGGGGAATTACCCCTTCCCTTGTTGTGGGACTGTAATTAGGGGCCCAACGTTCCCCTAGCTAAGCAGTGGAGGTGTTACTCAAGATTGCTGATAATTTAGCTCTCTCTGGAATTTGAATATTAAGCAGACAAAGGGACTGAAACTTGTGGCTTATCTCGTGGTTCTTGTTCAGTTCTCTTCATCTGTTTTCCTACCAGCTGATTTCCAAGCCTGTTTCTCCAGACTTTATGTCAAGCTGAGAACTTCCAGTAATTCACCACAATCATCTTTGGTTCATGTTAGTCAAAGTCACTTTCTATTGCATGCAACCAAAAATCCCAACTGATAGTTGAGACGTGTCAGTCATTCTTTGATGAACAGCACCATATGCTGGATTTATTAAATTGTAATCAATTCAATGAAGGAAACTGATCAATCGTAATTGTGTGATCAATCCTGTTGTTGGTGCTGGAAAATTATAAGAAAAAAAAGAAAGACACTGACTTACTCTTATTGTGTTTATTCTATAGTTAGGATTAATCCACACACAACAATTACAATTCCCAGGAACACAAAGAACTCAGAAGGAATGCATTCACTATCCAAGCAATGACTTTTCTTGTCACCCATCAAGTTTCCGAAGCCTGAACCTGTCATTTATGCTCAACTTCTCCCTCTTCCTCACCACACACATCTAATTAGTCACAGTTCATTCACTGAGAAAATATTTCCTAGCACACCATGTTGATTGTGTTTACTTTATATCTCCTTTCCATCACCAAAGCCTCTCCTTTAGTTCAGACCCTCACACTGCAGCAACTTACTAACTGGCCCCTCTGCCTCTGACTTTGCTTTTGTGGTTCATTCTCCCCTAAGAAGACAATTATTTCCTAAAGTGCAAATGTGATCATATTGCTCCCCTTCTGAAACTTGCCATCATGCTTGGGAGAGGTCCAAAGGTCTCAGCATGGTATTCACAGCCCTTCAAGGCACTTGAAAACTTTTCTGGAAAAAAGTGAGCTGTAACTAAACAAACAATTGAAAAGGCGAGGGCTATCATGATCTGGCTCTTGCTTATCTCTCCAGATTCATCTCTCACCACCCTGTGCTACAAGCATATTGGGCTCCTTACAGGTCCTTCCAGCACTATCATCTCATCTCCTGGCCCTGGCATCAGCTGCTTCTCTGCCTGAAATGCCCTTCCTGTTCCCTGCCTTCATTTTACCTGACAAACTCCTACACTCCCACACCCCTGCTAAGGGGAGCTGATCCTATTTTGCATTAGCACCATAGTCACTCTGTGCACCCCTCCTGCACAAAATCTATCACTCTATAATATCATTTTCTATTCTTCTGTATGCCACCCCTTCTAGAAGGCAGGTTATTCTCCTTGAGTTTGAAACTCTATCTGATTCATCTTTGTCTTCTCTCCGCTTAGGAGAACACCAAACACATGAAAACATTCAATAAATGTTTTATTGACTGACTGAAAACACATAAAATATTTTCAGAAATAATGCATACAGCATCTGTTACACAGACCCAAATAACAGAGAAGATTTAGATGGAATATATTTTAAGGCATTCTATTTGTAAACACAGGAACCTTCTTTCTACTGAGACGTTGTAGAGTTTCAGGACTCTCTAAAGATGCCAGGCCTGAATTATAACAAATGTATTTCAATGACAAACAGATAAAACTTTCTAGATTTATGTAAAGTTTCTCTTGATTCAATCAATTTGTAAAGTTTCATAGAAACAATGAAAAAACAACAGATGTCCACAAAGCTCTGTATTTTGTGGGACAACACTTCATATATTAATACATCAAACACACTTGGAATATAAGCCAGTCCAATAGAATTGGTTTTATAGAAGAGGCTGAAGATTAGAGAGTCAAAGAAGAAATATAAAACATTTTTGACAATATTTTCTCAGTAAATGAATTCAGACAAAAATAATGGAAAGTTGTACAAGAAATGGGAGGATGATAAGACTATTATGGCAGATATTCTCCTAGAATGGAATCAAATGGAATAAAAGTTGCAAACACTTACACAAGGTTTCATAGGTATCTGTAACGAAAAAAGGCAACATGCATATGGTAAAGCACAAGATATGCTGGTCACAAAAGACACAATACGATCCTTTAAGAACTTGTCTTCCTTCTTCTACCATGAACAGTCCTCAGTCATCAACCCTTTGCCTATTAATCTCTACATAGTAACGCTCAGTAAGATGATTTTTCCTTTCTATAATTACAATCTTAGGGCATTAATCACCACCACTCAGCATTAATCCCAAATCTGTAACTCCTGTTCTCACTTCTAATTAAATTTTAGTGTTTTTTTTTTTTTTAATATATACTACTGTCCACTGTGCCTGCCATGATCTCAAACAAAATTTATTCAGAGTGAATCACTCATCTTCCACCTAATATTAGTTCTTCTTTTCATCATGTCTTTCTGCAGAGATGAATGCTGATCTTCCAATATCATGTCATTAGCTTTTTTTTAATATTTTACATCTGGTCCTTCTCTCTCTCTCCCTCTCTCCTATCACTGAACGTTCCAGGAAATCAATTAGTGTAGCTATAAAATACCCATCAAAATACAAAACTTTTTCTGATACTAGCTAAGTAGGTGCAATATCATCTTACTGAGATGTTGTATCACTGCCAACATCATCTTCCTGACCTATTGCCTACTGCTTTCAACTTTCCACTTCCACCCTCCATCTTCCTCAAAGACATCATGTGGATTCTCAGATTGTTTTCTGACTCTAGATACATCATACCTATAAATTCATCTTGTATAAATATAACTGGAACTTCTTGTTACACCCAAGCCAGTTTTGCCATACCACACCTTTTCTCAGAGTCCCCAGCTCAATATGACTTCAGGAATTTCTCAACTTTTCCCAAAGTCTACCTGCCTTCTAAAAACTTTCTATCACCTCACATTTATGAAGGTTTACACAATTTCACCATTAAAGAAAGGATTCCATTGAATCCTTTCTGCTAAAATAATAATATCTCCAGTGGGCTTCCCTGGTGGCGCAGTACCTAAGAATCTGCCTGCCAATGCAGGGGACATGGATTCGAGCCCTGGTCCGGGAAGATCCCACATGCCACAGAGCAACTCAGCCCATGCGCTCTGTCTGCTTCCACTCTAGACCTCGGTTTCCCCTTCCTTCCCTCACTCAGGGCACTAATAACATGGAGCTACCCTTGCCCACTCCCACCCTTCTGCTCCTCCCCACCTCCCAAGGTTCTGGTTCCATCTTTCCTCTGTCTACAACTATCTCTGGACAGTTGTGTTGTTTTTGTTCAATGTTTCATTCTTAGACATCCGTCATTTCTGCTGCTACCAGTGCCAAATATACATCCTCATGAACTCCTCCAAGATGTTCTTAGGGGAAGGGGCCTGGGGCAAAGCAGGCTGGGTTACTGACTACCCCAGTCCCAAGGGAGGTGGAGCCCTGCCCCTAGGATGCTGCAGCAGAGTAAGGAGAGCGGCCTGTGTTGACTGTCCAGTGTAGGGGCCACCTTTTCCCCTGTACTGTCAGGGAGGAGGTAGCCATTATTTGTCCCAGCCTGGGGCTCCCCCTCTGGTTTCCTATTTGCAGTTACTTGAGTAAAAAATTATCCTTTTCTGGGAAAAAGAAAAAACAAAACTACTGAGCCCGCGCTCTAGGGCCCACAAGCCACAACTACTGAAGCCTACACACCTAGAGCCTGTGCTCCACAACAAGAGAAGCCACTTCAATGAGAAGCCCACGCACCGCAACGAAGAGTAGCCCCTGATCGTCGCAACTAGAGAAAAACCCACGTGCAGCAACAGAGACCCAACGCAGCCAAAAATAAAATAAAATAAAATTTAAAAAATAAAATAAAATAATATTACCTCCAGTGAAACTTACAAACTAACTTGGATTGTTTTTATATATAAAGGCTCTTGATAATTATTGATCAAAATTGGCTAATTCAAGCTGTATTAATAAACAATCCCTGAATTTCATAGGCTTAACAGAAGTTTATTTCTCACTCCCATGTGGGTCATCAAGCAGCTCTACTGAACAAACTCTCAGTTGTCCCAGCAAACAGGAGCCCTAATATTTGGTACTGCATTATCCTCAGTTACTATGGCAGGCAAAGAGCGAAACTAGAAAATTGTGCAGAAGATTTTCATTGCCTCTGATTATAAGTGACTCAATTCATTTCAGCTCCTATGGTTTTAACCTAACTGCAAGTGGGTCATAAAATGTAGAGGAGCAGCACAATACTTAGTGAGCTTTACTGTTTCTATCACAGTAAATTTGTAATAATCATCTCAGCTTCACTGGTATAGAAAGAGAAATTCTCAACCCAAACATTGCAGTGTTTCACATTGAAACATTACTACCTATAGGAAAAAATTGAGAAATATGACTATCTCTCTAAGTAGACCCACTTATATCTCCTGCTGTCAGAGATCAGATGGAAAATAGCAAAGATAGAAACATGATCTTGTAATCTTAAGGCCAAGAGCCCAGGGCCACTAGGAGCTCCCTACTCAGCATGGATGAAAGGCTACCACTTACTGATGTAGAGCTAAGTTGACCAATAAAGATGACCTTGAATGGATCTGATGTGTTACAGCCAAATTACCTTGAGCCTCCAGAAGAACACAAAATGGGAGCTAGCAGTTGTCTTGTTTTGCTATTTCATTGATTCAAGTATCCATGTGTTCTCCTTAATTAGGGAGAATTCTGTGAGAACAGGCATTACACAAGATAAATTTCCCCTCTGCTCCAGGGACCTTATTATCAGGGAATTACTCAAGACTATTTCATAGTGGACAAGAACCTTTATTAGAAAGACCATTTGTAGATGGATGGGAAATACTTCTTTACTCCCTGTGCCTCCTTCTAGGTGGAGAGTGATTCAGCTTTATCATACTCCCAGCTTCCCTCACCTCTCACTCACTCCCACACAGCTTATCTAACTGGGAGCAGAGGATCTAACTGGTAAGTTTGGAACGAGGACCTGGGCAAGTGGAACCAGCAACTTCCTTCTCTTTTTCCCTTGAGAAACCGCTGCCCACATGTTCTGTTTTACTTCTCTGTGGGCCAGCTCTGTTCTCATATGGAGAACCTGGGTCATCAAGCACTCCTGAGACAAGTTAAGTACTTTTGTATACGTCTGGGGTTCAGTGTTCAGAAGCTCACATTCTCCCGCACACAAAACACATTCTCTAATTTCAGTTTTAGTTGTAATAAGAGTGATTATTTGTTCTCCATATGTTGACTCCTTTATTGTATTTCTTAACTGATAAAGAATCTGAGTGGGTAGGTGTGGTACAATTTATTGCATCCCCCAAATAACCTCAAAAATAGCATATTGTTTTATGTTATTTATTTAAATATACTTGTCATCAATATTTATAACAGGCTTTTTTTACTGTTATTTTACTACAAATACTACTTTCGTATGCAGTGATACTAATACATTTTTGTCAGTTATTAGAATGTGTGACTACTGCAAATTTTTCATAGAAAATTTTATTAGTAATTTGAAATAAGTGTGTCAATATACATGCATTATATTCTTAATCTTCTTGTACTATGACTTGGTTGTTTGCACACAGGCAAAAACAACAACAAAAAGCAAAAAATAAAAATCAGCTTGAAGATAACATTTTCTACTAGCATTTTCTATAGCTCATAGACATGCAGTAATGTATAAATTGGGATTCAGATAGGAACATCTCTCCATTTGGAGTTTACAGTAGAAGGATGACTCCAAAGAAAATCAAATTAGCCTACAAATGCCAATGTCTTCTGAAGACAAAAAAAAAGCACTAGTCAAAAGCTGAAAGATATTGAATTAAACATATACAGCTACAATATAAATCAAGTTTAAATGTTTTATGTTGGACTGAAAATAGAAGCCATTCCTCAGCACCTCTACTGTTTATTATCTATAAATTGCTAAGAAGATGACTCATGCACTTAAACAGAAAACAAAACTGAAGTTTATCTACCATCTCTTTTGTCTTTTTTCTCATTAAATTACGTTTACTTGAAGGTCATATAATGACTATCTGCTTTTTAGTGCCACCTTTTGGGTGGTCTTGTTATTACATAACATCAAAATCAAAAAACTCTGGAAATTCAGTGTGTGTGTGTGTGTGTGTGTGTGTGTGTGTTAATCTGTAGCACATTAACATATTATGTATGCCCTTAGTTTTTCACCCTAACTGTACAGCTTATTGAATGGAAAAATTATTCACTTATGTTCTGTAATAAAATAGGAGTTGTAATGTTTCCTTATTAGAGTTTATGGAATCATGAAATTCAACCCCTGTCCATCTCATCCATCATATCCTTGTCTCCCAACACAAATCCTAGTACTCACATTCATATAAAGTTTGATCTAAATTATGTCTATTCTTTCCCTTTTAGGAAAGATGCTTACAGGAGCTGCACCATTCATTGACACAGCCAGAGACAGCTGCTTTTCTGATGCTTCATGATTTGCAAGTATGGAATTAAAATCAAACCCAGGTCTAATTCTAATTCCATGGATTACATTTACCCACTTCAAAGAAAATACTGGCTCTAACAAACATCTTCTGCTACTCCTATCTTGACAGAGTGAGTTGAACTCCAGTGAGATGAGAAATCCACTCTCAAAAATCTCACAATAAAATAACAGAATTGCTCACTCACATCTTGTTTCTTTTAAAATTACAGTTCTGAATTTGACCAATATCAAGGATCTCTCTGCTTTAGGTTAGAACTGGAAAACATCATTTACTGTGACCCAGCACCTGCCATTGACTCATATAAGTCATTCATTAAAGAGTCTATTTTGCATGTCACCCACCCATTCATCTAGGTTCCCGAAGTCCTGTTTCTATGATTAATTAGATCATTGAAAAATAAGAGACCTAAAAGATATGAATTTAGTTGACATAGAAAATATTTAACAAATGTATAACATAATTTTCAGCCTTCAGGCCAGTAAAAACATCATCTCTTTAAGCATGTTTTAGAGATTTTTGTAAAACCATAGTAGTTCACCACTGAAATTTAATGTTCCTTATACAAGCACCTCTTTTACATTTGATTTCTAAGAAAAAAACCACCACAAATGAATTTGTAGCATTTAAATTATTATGACTATATAAACAAAACTAGCTTAAATCTCTTTGCTTCCAGGCAAATTAAACTCTGTGCCCAATTATAATAATCAGATCATCTCAGGGACTTTGTCACATTTACTCTTTCTGCTCTTTGCTGTTGACCTCTGTTCTGTTCCTATTCCAAATTGTTCTTCCTTATGTTATGTTTTCTTTTACAAATTTTCTTAAATCTTGTTGGATAAAGTTCAAGTGCCAAAATGTAAGGAGTTAATTCAGGAATTACAGCAAGGAGTTTGTGGTTGTTGGACCTAGTACCAGACAGGAGCAAGGTGGAAGAGCCAACTGCTCATGAGCCTTCCAATACTTCACAGGTCTTAGATGAGGCCATAAATAATCGTTGCCAGGGGAGAGGTAAAGCAAATGATGGCAAATGCATGTAAGTAGAGGAAAGATATGCATCAAACATGCTTATATACTATTCACAATAACTAAGACATGGAAGCAACCTAAGTGTCCATCAACAGATGAATGGATAAAGAAGATGTGGTACACATGTACAATGAAATATTACCCAGCCTAAAAACAATTGAATATTGCCATTTGCAGCAACATGGATGGACCTAGAGATTATCATACTAAGTGAAGTGAGTCAGAGAGAGAAAAATTTCATGATATCCCTTATATGTGCAACCTAAAAAAATGATATAAATGAACTTATTTACAAAACAGAAACAGACTCACAGACACAGAAAACAAACATATGGTTACCAAAGGGGAAATGCAGGGGAGGGAATGATAAATTAGGAGTTTGAAATTAGCAAATGCATACCACTATATATAAAACAGATAAACAACAAGGATTTACTGTCTAGCACAGGGACCTATATTTAATATCTCGTAATAACCAATAATGGAAGAGAATTTGCAAAAGAATTATATATGTATAATAATCACTTCGCTGTACACCTGGAACAAACACAATGTTGTAAATCAACTATAGTTCAATAAAAAAATAAAAATAAATTTTGAAAATGCTGATATGATAAGAAGACAGACTTGCAATGAGATATGACCAGAGTTAAAGTTTCTTAAGAGAAGGCTTATGAAGCTTCCTGGGTCTGACTGAAAAGCTGGGGTATCAGGAGTTTACCAAGGTGAAGTCGGGGTGTCTTATTGGAAGTGGTCACATACTTAGGAGTTCATTGCAGTGAACTACAGACTTGGCCAACCAGAGGTGGAGGTAGCATTTAAGAAAGGTCCCAGTGCTTCCCTCCTGATTGGATAGCCATTCTGAGAAACCCTGCTCCAGTGTGAGAAAGGAGTAACAGGAGTAAAGGAACAGTACAAATCTCTAATCAGTTATATAAAGGAATATATCCCATACAAGAGAACATCATGTTCACTGAGTTTCTCTCACCTTTAGGATTATTTTAATTGTGCCACAAGGTGTGATGAATACAAATTTATTTCAAAGGCTTTGTCCTCTGGAAGTGTAGGTTGTTCACTTTGGGATTTGTACATTGACAAAAATTAAAGCCAATCAGTGATGTGCTACACATTTCACGCCCTAGAGTAGAAAACAGCTCTGCTTGTGAATCAACATAAATGTCCATAAACATAGGAAAAACTTCACTTCACAACTTTTCAGGGTCTATTTGCTTTAAATTCAGTGTAGTATTAATTTTAAAAATAAACACACATTTAACCATGCAAATCTAATTGCCCTCTCTTTAATTTTTTAGTATTATTATTACTACCAATAGTAGAATAAAAATACAGCATTTGTGATAAAATTTTAGTTCTCTTTTCTATTTGCAAATGCTACAAATCAGTTAGTTTATTGTTTATACTTAAATAGAATCTTCATGCATTGATTAAACACCCTCTTGGACTTATCTTCATAGCATTTCAGAGAATTCCAATATATTTGGTAGATCTTTTTCACAAATAAGGAAATGCAGGATCAGAAATTACTTGATTTTTCCCAAGTTCATTTAAAAAACGTGCTTATTAAGATTTAGGAAATCACACTAAAATTATATGCTGTTTTTATGTTTTACATATCTATTTGTTAAAATCCTAAAGAACGTCAACATTTATCTGTACCACTCATTTGGTCCCAAATAGAGGATCTAGTTGATACTTAGGGAACTTTATCCTAAATATATAACTGGACTCACCTAAAATGTTTTCCATCAAAAGTAGATTTAGGTCTTCCATAGTCAATTATATGTTCTATATTGCTGAAATAAGAAACATTTATATTATATGACTTCTAATTACAAAAGTACATTACCTGTCAACCAATTTTCAGGAAATACAGTTTTTAAGCATTATTTCAAAACTAAAAATGCCTACTCATTATCTTACACTATGTAGGATAAGTTTATACAATAGAAAAAAACTCTAGATGAAGGTTTCCATTAAGCTATAATATTAAATAATTCACCTAGAAACTGAATTTCTAGAAACATACTCAATTTCTCCTTTTAAGTAAAAAAAAACTTAAAAGTTTATATATATATATATATATATATATATATATATATATATATAAATTACGTGGAATAAAGTTTTTATTCTAGAATAACATAACATTATTTTCAAACAAACTTTTCATTTGAAATAGTTCCAGATTTTTAGAAGATTTGCAGAAGAGTTGCAAAGAAAATACAGAGAGGTCCCATATACTCTTCACTCAGAGTTCCCTGTTAACCTCTTACACAACTGTGGTTCAATTGTTAAAACTGATGAATTAACATTGAGACATTGATTTATTAAACTAAAAACTTCATTCAGATTTCACTAGTTTCTCCAATAATCTTTTTCTATCTCAGGACCCAATCTAGGATGCTTCATTACCTTTCATTATATTATTTTTTTTAACTTTTATTGGAGTATAGTTGCTTTACAATGTCGTGTTTGTTTCTACTGTACAGCAAAGTGAATTAGTTATATGTATACATATATCCCCTCTTTTTCAGATTTCCTTCCCATTTAGGTCACTACAGAGCATTGAGTAGAGTTCCCTGTGCTATACAGTAGGTTCTCATTTGTTATCTATTTTATACATAGTATCAATAGTATATATGTGTCAATCCCAATCTCCCAATTCATTCCACTCCCACCCTTTCCCCCTTGGTATCCATACGTTTGTTTTCTACGTCTGTGTCTCTATTTCTGCTTTGTAAATAAGATTGTCTATACCAATTTTTTATTACATTATTTTGAATAAAACATGTTTACATTTATTTTGGATAAAGAAGATAAATATCAGAAATATAATAAACATTATTTGAATTATTATCAAAATATGTAGCATAAGTAGAAATCTAATACACTTATTTGCCAGGAGATTTTATAAAACTTAGAGAAAAATTTTAAATGTGTCTCTGATTTTAGTAACTTTAGTACCTCTAGTGTAATTATTATTTTCATCTTGCTCTCAGTATCTATTAATTTACATTTCATTTATTGTATAAGAATAAAATTATATGAAAATATTGAAATAATGAATTCTTACATGCTCTGAAAAAGTAGAATTTATATTTCCATATATTTATTATAGTATTATTTGCACATTTTATAGAAAGATGTTTCCATGACTACAAACTATCTGAATTGGAAAAAGAGGGTTGTCTACATAGATAGAGATGATACTCTGAAATATTTGAGAAAATGGAGAGAGTGAGAGATTTCAACTGTACAAGGCTTGGTTATATCTGAGCAGTTGTGGAATAGAGAGCTACTTTATTAAAAACTTTTTTTGGATATTGAATTTGGAACCATTACATATGGGTTGCAAACTGATATCATAGAGTGTATAGCACACAGGCATTAAGAGTTCACCAACTCCGTATACTCATATACTCAAGTAGTCAATTTCACAGCATTCTACAGAACAAGGTTTTCAAGCCAAAAAATAAGGAAAACTCAGAGAAGACCAGAGGAATAATGCAAATATGGTTAAATGATTAGAGAATATGATCTTTAAGACATGGAATTATTAATCTTTTACTCTAGAGAAAGAAAGCTGAAATGAATATTCAATTTTAAGCTTGGCTACTGCTCAGAGGATGTACTCACTAGATCTACTGAACCCAAACGGATGGAATTATTTGCAACAGTGGAAAGATGTACGTGAGATAAAGAAAGTCTTCCTGATTATGGAAGCTATTAAGCAGTTGAAAGTTCAATGGTGTTTTTGTTTTTAGCGAATTAAATTAACATGCAAAATGGCATGTTTATCATGTCTTGGATTTTCTTTAGATAATCATCACATATACTTGCATCCTTTAGCAATATGTTCACTTCTGAGTGTTTCTAAACTTCTTATAAATAGAATGATATTGAATATATTCTGCAATATACTTTTGTTTGCTCAAAATTATATTTATATAATTAATCCATGTTAGTATTTTTTAAAGATCTATCTTATTTTCTGGTACCACAAAATGTTTTAAGCACATCTCAAATTTTCCCTGTCCAATCAACTTACTTCATCAAGGAAGCTTGGTTCCTTTTATTGCAGAATTGTATTTAGAAATCAAGTGTACTCATTGCTACTGGGTTGTCATTACTTTTAGATCCTCTCAGTGTAGTATGTATTGTGACGATATGTGTAGGTATACTAACCCATGCATACACACACATTACATTTATTTCTGTATCTATTTATCTGTGTGCATATATATAGAAAACATAAGTAAATATACTGTACAAAATGAGAGCTAAATATATATATATATACGTTCATACAGATATCTCCAACTCCAATGCAATACCACAGGGTTCACTTTTTTTTCATAAATTTATTTATTTTATTTATTTTTGGCTGGATTGTGTCTTTGTTGCTGCACGCGAGCTTTTCTCTAGTTATGGCAAGTGGGGGCTACTCTTTGTTGCAGTGGGTGAGCGTCTCACTGCGGTGGCTTCTCTTGTTGCAGAGCACGGACTCTAAGGTGCACGGGCTTCAGTAGTTGTGGCTCGTGGGCTCTAGAGCGCAGGTTCAGTAGTTGTGGCACACAGGCTTAGTTGCTCCGCGGCATGTGGGATCTTCCCAGACCAGGGCTCGAACCCGTGTCCCCTGCATTGGCAGGCAGATTCTTAACCACTGTGCCACCAGGGAAGCCTGGGTTCACTTTTCTGTAACCTTTTTCTCAATGAGAAAGAAAGAGCTCTCATTTTCTACAAAATATTTACTTATTTTTTCAATCATAGTAGACACAGAAAATAGTTTCAGAATTACTAACTCATATCTCTATGAGAAACATATTTACTAATTACAGTTCAGTATTCTGTATAATGCTGTTCTGTATTTGGCTTTTAATTATCCACTCACTCTTTGTGTTATACAGTTCAAAGCCTTTTGAAAAACGCAGTCATGAAGCCACCATTACAGCTGTGATACAAAACAGTTTTGTCACCCCCCAAATTCTCCCATGCTGCCCCTTTGTTGTCAACATCTCCCCTCATTCCTTAACCCTGGCAACTACAGATCTGTTTTTCATCCCTATAATTTTGTTTTTCAATACACCATATAAATGGGATCAAGCAATATGTAGTATTTTGAGTTTGGTTTCTTCTTTTTAGCAAAACGTATTTAATATTTGTCTATATTGTATAAATCAATAGTTTTTTCCTTTATATTGCTAAATACATATGTTGTTGTGTGGCCGTACTACAGTCTCTTTATCCATTCACTGGTTAAAGGACATCTGAGTTGTTTCTAATTTTGGATAATTATGAATAAAGTTGCTATAGACATTCATGGAAAGACTTTTATATTAGTACAGTTTTCCATTTATCTTGTGAAAAAACTGAAGAATAGGATTGCTAGGTCATATGGTAAATATATACTTAACTTTATAAGAATAGAATAGTGCTTTCAGAAATAGATTCACATAAAAATGTTCACTTAAATTATCATAACTGTGCTAATGCAATTCAATGGGGAAAGAATGATCTTTACAATATCACTCTGTGGTGGATAAAAGATGGCCACAAATTTATTGGCACTCCTTCCATCAAGGTGTAATCCCTTCCCCTGAATCTGAGCTTTCCTGTAACCACTTTCACCAGTAGAGTATGAAGGAAGTGACATTATGACAATTTCTAGACCTAGGTTAAGGAACCTGAGCATCAGACACATGAGTGAAGAAGCCATTTTGGAAGTAGATCCTTCAGGCTCTGGGGCCCTCTCTGCTAACATAGACCAGAAATGAACCATCATGCCAAACCCTTCCGGATCCCTGACCCAAATAATCATGATGGGAAAGAATAAAATGTAGTCCCTAATACACTAGAAATGGATTATGACTCTAAATGTAAAAGGTAAAATTATAAAACATCTAGAAAGAAACACCGGAGAAAATCTTTACAACCTGGGATTAGGCAAAATTCCTTAAAGAAGATTCAGACAACACTCTTCTTAGTAAATCTTAGAATCAGTTTGTCAAGTCCACTAATAAACTGTTCAAGTTTTAATTTTAGTTGCATTTATAGATCAATTCAATTACTAACTGCATTCTTTAAATGTCTTTAAGTCTATGAATATATTATATCTCTCTGTTTATTTAGATCTTCTTTAACATGTTTTACTAAAGTTTTATATCCATAGAAGACTCATGTGTATCTCTTATGAACTTTATTCCTATGAAGATTTTGCTTCCAATATAGTAATAAATGGCATATTTTATTTGATTTCATTTTCTGAATGTCTATTAGTAGAGTATAGAAATGCAACTGAGTTTGTGTATTAATTTTATGTGTAAAAAACTTATACTTCCTTATTAAACCTAAAGATTTATAAATTAATATAGATTTTATACAATGATGATCATATAATTTGCATATAATTGTATTTTTTCATAGTCTCCAAAAAGCATGTTTATTAAAAATGGTGATGTCTGTCAGGTACCCTTGATTAGTTCAGAGAGTAATATTTCCAACATTTCTCCATTATGTATAATTTTTGCTGTAAATTTTATTATTTTTTTTTTTGGTACGCAGACCTCTCACTGTTGTGGCCTCTCCCGTTGAGGAGCACAGGTTCTGGACGCACAGGCCCAGCGGCCATGGCTCACGAGCCCAGCCGCTCTGTGGCATGTGGGATCTTCCCGGACTGGGGCACGAACCCGTGTCCCCAGCATCGGCAGGCGGACTCCCAACCACTGAGCCACCAGGGAAGCCCTGCTGTAAAATTTTTATAAAAACCTTTGATCAGGTCACAAAAGTTTCTTCTATCCTTGGTGTCCTAAGAATATATGTACAATGAATGGATGCTAAATTTTATTTACTATTTTACTATATCTTTGATACAATTGTCAAATTTTCTCCTTCAAATTGTTAATGCAGTAAATTATATTCATTGGTTGTTTTGTATTTAAACCTCTGTTGCATTTCTGAGTTAAACCATCTGACCAACAGGTACTTATCTTCTTTTTTATACATTGCTCAGTTAGGTTCACTAGTATTTGGCGAAAAAGTTTTGCATCAGTGTCATGACCAAGATGGCCTGAGATCTTCTTCCTCATTCACTCTTTTTGAGAGTTTTTGGTATCAAACTTATGCTATTCTCATATAAGCAACTGGAATGTTGTTTATTTTTTAAATACTCTGGAATCATTGATGTTAATATTGAAATTATTAATTGATTCCCCAGCAAAAAACTTCCATCCGAGATGATGTTTCTTCTTCCTAAAGTAAACATTTGAGGTTTTCCTTCCTGGTGTCTATTGTAGGTGAACTATTCCAGGTTTTCTTTTTCTTAAAAGCTCATTCTATTGCTTCCATTCCTGTCATTTTTCTAGCACACAATTCTTCACTGACAGATATTTTCTCTCAGTATGTATATTAAATATATCATTTCCCTTTCTTCAAGCTTTTATTGTTAATGTGGAGAAATAATCTTTCAGAATAATTGTCATGTCTCTAAATGTAACTATCTGTACTGCTTGCTGGGGTTTAAATTTTCTATTTATCTTTGGTCATCTGAATTTTTACTATTATGTTTAGGTATGAATTTCTTATTTTTAAGCTTTCTCCATCTTCCATTTTTCTTAACCTATTTTCTCTATTTTCCATCCAGTGGACTCTGTTATATTCTTGGAAATTTCTCCACTATCTCTCTCCAGTTGACAAATTTGCTTTTCATCTTTGTCTAATTTACTAATAAACCCATTTTTTTCAGATTTTATGCTTGGTTATTTTTACAGACTCTCACTTTTGAAATGTATTTTCAAACCATTATTTTAGATTTTGTGTCTAATTCCAATATCTAATATTTTTGCAGGTTTGATTCTGTTTTTGTTTTTTTTTTCTGCCAGCTCTCACTCAACATGCTTGCTTATTTTGTTTTGTTTTGTTTTGTTTTACTTCGTTTTTGTTTTACTGTGAGCTCATTTTAATGTAGATATTGAGCCCTGAGCTGTGGTGATTTTTATAAGAGAGGGCTTTTGTCTCGTCCTGCCAGGTCCCAAGGGCAGTACTAACCAAGGACCACTTTACACTGAATACTTGTATGTTGAATATTGAGACCACCCAGGAAGTATGAATTCAGTCAGTAAAACTGAAATCAGATGGCTTGTGGTTATGATGTCTAAAAGAAAGTTTTTCATTCCCTCCATACAGTATCAAATTCAAGAGAGACTATTTTTCTTGTCCTTTCTTGAGAGGTGAATGTATGGGATGTGCAGAGATGATTCCCCATGAGCATCCCATCTCATATAGGCCTGAGGTTTTTCTAGGTTCCACACTTCCAGACAGTCTCTGAAAAAAAACTTTTCCACACAGAAAATTCCTTCAAGGGGAACTGATTTTTGAGTTGTGTTTCCCTCTTGATGCCTTGGCTTCCAATTCCTTACTTTCTTGTCTGTTCATAGATGCTTTCATAAAAAAAATTTATTTTTAATATTTCCTCCAGTTGTTTAATTGTTTTCAACAGGAGGGGTCTTAAGGCAATCTATTCATAGTACTGCCTGAAACAGAAATAAAAGCCTACTCATTTTTAAATCATTTTTATAAATTAAATACCAGCTCTCAGTTATCAGTCTTATATTAGAGTTCTCTTCTATAAAAATTAAATCATAACTTAATAATTGTTTTAAATTTTGAACCATGAAGGAAAGCATTTTTTTTTTTAAATCTGCCTCCAAATAATTTCTTCATCACAAAGAATTCATTTAAAGGATTATACTTTCATTTGAATCCCATCATGGACAAGCATCATTCTCACATTAGTCTTAATAATTTTCAGTTCAATTGATTTGAAGTAAATATTTGGCTCTCTAGAATTTTATTTTTTAAGTTGCAGGTGGAGATAAGACCATCCCTACCCTAGAGAAGTTTACACTTCAGTGGGAAAACTATATAAGTAACAAAGCAATTACTGCTGTTTGATAGATATAAAAGGTAATAAAAAGCACTATGGATACAGCAACAAAAATAAAAGAAAGGCACTTGTTATTTCTTCAGCCTGTCTCTTTGTATGCAGGGGAGGAGCTGGCGTCGTCTGGCATTTTTTCACTATGGAGTCGTCATAGGAGCAGAGTACTGAAAAGTTCCTCAGGCACACAAGAAAGTAATGAATGTTCTGGAATTCAGGAAGTGGAAAGTAGAATAGGTGAAGATACAGAGATATAAAGCAGCTTTGTGTGTGCAGGAAACAACAAATAGTCTGTTACGATGAGGATTTAAATGGCAAGATGGACTTGTGCAATTTGAGACTGCACGCACAGTCATGGGCCATAGGAAAGGAGGTGGAATTCTATCTCTAGATGACTCAGAAACATTGGTTTAAGCTGAAAAGGGACAAAACAGTTTTGTACAACAGGAATATCGTTTCCCAAGTTTTGGTTCTATAGACTGCCTTACCTCTGGTTGCATTGTTCCTGGCTCTTTGGGGGGTATTTTAATTTTTGTTGAACAATGTCAATTGTGTGGAGAAGAGTAGAACCTGTGGTAACTAAGATTTGTTCTCAGAAATGGGTACATCTCTTCTTTCATCCACTCCATGTTATGGGGGATTGAGTCAAGCTGGGTTAGCTTTTGTTACCTTCAGAGTACCACATACCTTGTACTCAGTGTGAGGCCTAGAGTGCCAAAGGGTTTTCTCAGATCCCTGATCTATCTTTGAAGTTCAGCAGTCTCCGCATGCCTACACCACAGAGCGGTGTCTCTCTCCATCCTCTATTCCTCCCCAAGCAGTCTTCTGCCATATTGCTCGTTATTCACCATATGCATTCTATTGGGTGTTTCTGTTGTCTTAGTTCAGCCTTTAGGTCTTGAGCAATCCCTGTTAGCGTGGGTCTTGGAGATGGTGTTTCCTCAGGGTTCTTATCCCTCCCTTCCATGGCAGCAGAATTCCAACTCACATGTGTGGGTAGTAGCTGGGAGAGAGTTTCCTGCACCTCTTCTACTAGTAGCAGACTTTTTCATTGTCTGAATGCAGAATCTTGGGTTTGAGGCAGTTTCCCATTCTTTCCCTACACATTTTTTACTTCCACTCTATCCTCAGTGGCAATCTACCTTTGCCTGGGACCAGGGGTGGGATGTCTTCTTTCCTTTCCTTCTTTATTTCCATGCCCCAGAATTAGTATTTCTTCTGTCCCTTTGGCTTCATATGAGAGATGAGTCTCGGAGATGGCTGGGGTTTTGTCCCTGTGAGTCTCTAAGGAGAGGGGCTACTACCTTGTGAGTGAGCACAGAGTCCCCTAGTGCTTGGACTTGCTGACATGCTGATCGTCACTTTTCCTTTAAGAATTTATAAAATTTTTATCTGTCTTCTCCTAATTCACTTTTACAGTAGCTCTTTTCTCAGTGTTCTATCAATAGTGAAAAATAAATTGTGTCCTTTCTCTCTTCTATACCTAGTCTTTTGTGACTACTGCTCTTTGAACACTTTGAAAAAAGTTATGATTTTATTGATTATCCAGATTTTTCTGAGTGATATTCTCTTGCAGCTTTATACATTTTCAACAAAAGTCAAACTCCTGAGCAAAAGTTTAGCACCCCTTTGATTTAGTTTTGCCTGTTTTTCTATACAAATTTTAAAATAATTTTTCTAGGTTCCCTTTGGAAAAAATTTCTATCCGTTTTTTACTGTGATATATTCAATCACAACTTTGATATATTCAAAGTTGTGGGGAAATGTTATTTTTATGATTCTGAGGCTTCCATGGACAAATGATAAGACATGACATCATGTGATCAAATAATTTTGCATACATCAAAAGTTGTTTTAACTTTAGCATTTTATAACGAAGCCTGATTTTTTTTCATGTTCCTTTCCAGGATTTTAATATTTTTTATGATTTAATATTTCTATAAAAGGGGCTTTTTTTATTATACTATATCTTTAAACTTGTTTTTTATATATGTGAATATTATGACCATGCTAAATTATCGTATGCTGTATAATAGTTTTTACTTGATTTTCTTAGTTTTAGTAAAACTATTAATTATTGACTGTGAAATGCATTACTTTACATTCTCGATTTTTTGTGTGATTTATTACTCATCCCTAACATCATTGGTTAGTACTTCCAGAAAAGTGTTAATTAATATTAGTAGTGATAGTGGAATTCCTGCACTGTTATTTCTATTATTTTCTCATTTAAAAAGATATTAACATTTGGTAGGAATGTTACATAATATTTTTAAAGTATCCATCTTTTCTGTTTTATTAAGAGCCTTTATTACTAATGGACATTATAGTTTATCAAGTGCTTTATCTGTGTCTAAACAATTTGGAACATATGTTTTTTTTTCCTTTAGATCTATTAATAATAAATGATGTTAATAACTCCTAATAATGAATTGCCCTTGGTTTTCTGGATTAAAACATACTTGGTTATGATCTTGTTCATAGACTAAGTAAAACTGGTCTAAATATTATTATTTTCTTTGTGACAACTTTGTGAAGATTATTAACTTTATGGTATTTTTGCAAAAAGAATTTAGTTCCTTTCTTTCTGTTTGAATGGTTTGGAAAGCTTAACATTGGGGTTATCTGTTTTTTAAGAGTTTGGTATTTTGTGGTGGAGGGGTCCTCTTTAGTCACATTCTTTCCTTCATTTCTTTTGTGGTAACTTATGTTAGATTTTTCTATTTCCTCTCGGGTCATTTTAGGTAAATTATATTTTCTAGTTCACTCATATTTTCAAATATTTTTGCATAAACTTGAGAAAATATATAAATTTATTATCTTCTAATTTTGTTTGTACCTGTGGTTTTTTTTTCCCACTCTTAGTATTTGTTATTTCATGTCTGCTTCTTCTCCTTAAGTTAGTTAATGGTATATTGATTTTATTATTTTTTTTAAATGAGTCAGATTTTGAGTTTACTTATTGGTCCTAATGTTTTCTTTTTTCCCATTATTCTCTGTTATAAATGCATTCTTCCTTCTGCAGAGTTCTGGGTTATTTTGTTCTTTTTTTTTTTTTAATTCAAATGTAGGCTTCCTAACAGACTTTTACTTGTTCTTATAAGTTCTGCTACATGGTCTTTTCTTCATTAATATTTTCTAGATATCCTATAATTTTACTTTGTGTATTCTCTGTGACCCAAGAGTGGTTTAAATTCTCTTTTTCATTTCTGTATGTTGAAGGAATTACATTATATGCCACCCTTGGAATTTTATTGGAATTGTATGTAAAATGTAAATTAGTTTGGAATGCATTTTTAAGATTACAATATGAAATTATTCTATCCTAGATTATTGTTTTTTAACCTATTATTAACGTTTTATTTTGTGGCCCTGAATAAATGCTTGTATGTTTTATTTATGTAGTCCAGCACAGCTTTTATATATTTTAAGTTGTTTATATTGTTTTTGCTATTGAGAATAAAATTTCTCCATTATATTTTATGTTTTGGGGGATATATAAAAATTCTGTTTTGTAATCATTTTTTACCTTAAGTCTAACTTCATAAAACTACTTGATGATCATAATATTTTTCATTTTGTTCTCCTGGGTTTTCCAAGTAGTAGGGCATCATATTACATATGATGTGGAACATATCACAGTGGAACAGGGATATATTTCACAGAAAATTGTGCACGCTACCAGCATAGGATACAATTTACTATAACATAAGAAACTTCATGATTTGTTACACACAGACAGGCAAGCCTAACTGGCCTTTACATCTCTACAATGTAGCCAGCAGCTGATGATGATGATCCAGCATGGTCTGGCACAGGTCCTTTGAGGAGCTCCTTTGACCATTCTCATCAGCATAATCCATGGGTGTTAGGATGCCAAACGTACCCTCCTGCCTCCTCTCAACTGTCAGAGACTCTGGCTATGTCATGTGTATGCCTGCCTACCACCTGCAACTTCTGTTAAAAGCCCCAGAACATTCTTACAGAGATGCTAGAGAAGTTAAAGATTAAGTTTTCCAGAGTAAATGATCCAGACACACTATGTACATGGAAAACCCAGACTTAAGTTTATACGAAATCTTTTCCTGAATGTATAAATAAACTATAGCTTTTTTCCCTCCTCTCTTCTACATTCTTCTTTCTAATATTCTCTTCATAAGGCATTTGCTAGAATTCCCAGAAAAAATGCTGAATGACAATGCTAATAAGTATTTTTGTCTTTATTTTGATGGGAATAACTCTAGTGCTTTTCAAAGGAATTTGTTATATACTGTGTATTTAGTTATTCCTTATCATATTAAGAGAGTGTTAGTTTGTTTCTAGATGATAAACAGATACAATTTTTTAATTCAAGAATAGGTGATCAAATATTTTAAAATTCATTTTTAGCATCTATAAAGATTATTTGATTTTTTAAATTTTTATTTATAGATATGTTTAATTATATTAATAGATATCTGTATAATAAACCATTCTTGCACTCCTGGAATAAAGATAGCTCTTATTCCCTTAATATGTTTCCCAAATTTTAAGATATAAAGTAAGGAATCAGCTTGGCATGGTACATTGTATTAAAAAAGGATCATAAAAGACAGGTGGTTAATAATTCAAATACAGCTTCTCAGAGTAATAATTTGCTGTTTTATTGTTGTCACCAATTCCAAGGTCACCCTGGTTCTACTACTTTACCTGTCAAGATGATTTAGGTTATATGGCTGTATAATGCCAAATTTCAGGGGCTGAAAACAAGTTGTTATTCCTTATTTATACTATATGCCATTATACTTGGTTGCCCCATTGTCATTACCACCCAGGCTGATAGAGCAGCCAGTTAATTCAACATAAGCATTGTCATTACAGAGGAAAAGAAAGAGAATATGGCAAATCACACTGGCTCTGAGAATTTCCAACTGGATGTAACACTCTGCTCTCATGTCATTGGCTAGGACAAGTCACTCGGCTCACAGTGTATTAAAGGAAGTCACACAGACACACCTAATTTTGAGTGGTTAGGAAAGTGCAATGTTAATATGTTCTTAGAAAGAGAACCAGAAATATTGGGTTGACCAAAAAGTTCATTTGGGTTTTTCCATAAGATGTTTTGGTCAATCAAATATTTGATTGACAACACTACATAAACTCTCTCTTTACTATGAGACATTGGACAGGTCAATTAATCTTTCTACGCTTCTGATAATAATAGGATACACTTCACAGGGCTACTTTGAGGATAAATAATCTAATACATGGAAAGTCTTCAGTGTAGTGCTTGGCAGTCAAAATGCTGTTCAATAAATGTGAGTTATCATCATCACCATCACCACCACCATCATCATCATCACATATCCAAATCAATTTTATTCAAGTATTTAAAAAATATTTTATATACATTTTTCTTGGATTATCAAATATTTTGAGTTATTTATGTCTTTGACTATCAGAAAAACCTACATTTGACTATAATTACTTTTTCAATTCTTTTTGACTACTTCAGTACCTTTTTGGGCCTGTACATTGATGTCTACTTCAGGATCTACCAGAGATTGAATGAGAGAAAAGAAGTCAGGTTGAATAAGTGTTTCATTTAAATGGGGCTTTTCAATACTTCAAAAGAAGAATTACACATTAAAAACATAGAATATTACTCAAAGTGCCAATTCAGACAATATGCTCAAAATTGCAGTATTATGACAATTTGTTAAAAATGTGATTGAAGGCATATGTTGAGTTCTCTAATGTGTGTATAATATCCTACCAGAAATTATAAGACAAAAATTAAATTTTTTTCACCTGTCATTTTTACTTCTCAATATAAGCATTTTCCTCTAATTTGAGAGCAGAATGAAAAAGAATCTATTTTTCTTAGGAAGATAAGGTTTTTCTTATAGCTTCACTATTTTGTACCACCATTAACAAGAAAAAAGTAAGAAAACACATATGAAGCCCTAAAACCTATTCCTATTACTTATAGCCATTCCTTTAAAAAGAAAAAAATAATCATATATTAAAAAGAAAATGTTAAGTATTTTAATATTTTAATATTAAGTTGAAAGCTTCAAGCTTAAGGTTTTTTGTTTTGTTTTTACAATGCCCCAGAGTCATTCTTTACACTAAATAATAACATTTTAGTGCTTCAGTTTTATAGGCATCCATAATTTTTCTGTTTTTCAAAAAACAAAGAAACATTGATAAAATTCTTAAATGATGTTAAAGAAAGTTTTCATAGAAATGCAGAAGGAATTAACCAGTAAAAGCTATTCATTAGACTTTTAATATTAGATTTTAACATATTTTTTCCTCATTTCCTAAAACTGTTGAATGGATCCGAACTGTATTTCTCAGTAACTAAGTCCTTTCATCTGTGAATATCTGTGAGTTATCATATAGATCCTATGTTGTTTCTACACAGAATAATGATAATTTAGTAGACTGTACAAATTGAACTGTACAGAATAAGCCAAATGACAAAAATTAAACTGAAAAATATTTTCTGAAGCATATGACCCTTTTCAGAAAAGAGAATTTTTCCATATTCTTACCTTCTTAGAAAAGGAACAGAAGTGGCAATACTAATCACATACAATGTGTATCTATGATGTTTCAAAATAATGCAAAGAAGAAAATCAGATCAAATAACTCCTCTTTTTTTGAAACCTTCACCACTGCCCCTCACCTCTTGCCCTTGGACAGGTCAATGGCTCCATCTTTTCCATCCCATCCTCCTTGTCCATATTCCACATATAGCCCTAAATACACTCAGGAGCAACTTCTTAATTACATCTGTAGAAGATGCTCAAGAGCAAGTATTTAAACAATCTTTGCCAAGACTGAAATTTCAAGGTGCAGTGTGTATATCATTCGTGCCCAGTATAGCACCTGACACAGTACATAGTTAATAAACATTAAAAATATAAAAGGAGGAACAAAGGAATGAAAGACAGGAAGTAAGCAGGGAGGAAGAAGATCTACAAAAAGCCCCAGAGGAAAAAGTTGATACAATTTTTTAAAAGTCATTTCAATTTGTAACAATGTTTCTTCTCCTCTCATTTGTATTTTAAACAGATTTTATGCCTATGGAGAATCACTTGAGGCTTTCGACAGCCATTTGCAGTAAATAATATTCCTGCAGAAGAGCAAGATTGCTGTGCTTGTTTTAACTAATAGTGTCAAATGGAAGAAAGGAAAGAAAAAAAGCACATAAGAAAATCTTAAATTTTAAGAGAGAAATGGCTGAAGAATCATATTGTCATCTTAAGGGAGGTTTTTCTTATGTGCACTCATTTTCTAAGTTCGAATTAAGTTAACAGAGATGTGTGATTTAACAAGAGCTGATGGGCAAAACCTTAATTTTCTTCTGTGTTTTTTGGTTCTCATGACATGAGTTTTCCATTGTCCTTAAAATCATCAAATCTGTTCTTAAAGAGTTGCTTTTCACCATGGCACCTGTGCTTAAGACAGGGAATGGGTGACTCACAGTGTCAATTTTCTCTCAAAAGCCATATCCTGAATCCCAGCCACTCAGAAATGACATCTGAATTAGAAAGCTAATTCATTAAAATTCTTTTCTGTTCTCTTAAAAGATTATTATATGGATTTACTTTATACTTTCAGCTTATTACATAAAATGTCACTAATTTCCTTTTGTTTTAGTTCCTAAGTTTGCACAAAATATTTTTTTAAATGCTTTACTTGAGCCTTCTCTCACACTATAGTATTTCTCATCCTTATACCCCATGTGTTCTCTAGAAGCTTCAGTTGCTGCACAGGTGTTCAGAGCAGAGCTCTTGTGTTTAACATGCGCGTTTCTGCAGATCTCTTGTAATGTTCCTTTGGTTTCTGTTGCCTACTTTTATTTCATCTCTAATTTCTAATGAGAAATATATATAGCTTGTGCAGTTGCCTTGAGTTTGAGTGAATGTCAGCTGCTCAGCAAGTTTGACAAGCATCACATTCTTCTCAAAGGTAGAAAAGTCAATTTATTCTAATGTAAAGTTTGCCATATATTTATCCTTTCTTAGTTGAAACTTTCTCTTAGAAGTTTAGGAATTTTTTTTGGCAAAGTTGTAATACTTGGGAAATGTGTAGGTCAGTGTCTGTACATAATAAGTGCTCGATAAATATTAGGGTTTGGATGGTGTTGATGAGTTCCAGAAAACATTATATATACCTACTCAGAGTCAGATATACTTACTTAAGAGTTAAAAAGTCATAAAACTGAAGTATTTATTTTATATTTCCTGCCTCAGTGATACAATATGGAAATTTGCAATCCACTTTTCCTTCATACATATATATATATTACTTTTTAAGTCATAGAATCTACAAACTGTGGCACTGAATCCTTTTGTAAACAAAACCCCTTTACACCATCATATTCTCCAGCTCTTTTATAGGCTGAATAACATAAAACAAAATAGCTTCATTTGGTATTTTACCTCATTGTTTTCAGACACCAGTGACAATAACACCATTAGCCATGGTAGGTTTCTAGAAACAGAAAATAGTGTGTCTGATTTTCTAATAAACAATTTTCTAGTTGAGGCAAAGTTTCATTGAGGAATAACTACCTCACCAACTACTCAGTATATAATAAATTATTTATACAGCAGAGATATACCATTAACACAAACAACAATTTGTACATCTATAGTTATTTAAAGTGCTAAAAATCACCTTAAAACTGATAGAAAATTTGAACTGGAGCTGTCCAACCTGCTCATTTTATAGATTTAAAAACTCAGTTCCAGAGAGTCTGTGATTAAGGTCTCTAGCAGACGGTGGCACATCTGAAGTTAGTTACCCTGACTCTTAACCCAGTCCCCTTTCTTCTATATGCTTGTGTACATATAATTATATATACATATTGCATTAAAGGTTAAAAGATCAGATTACCTGACTCCACCAAGCTGTGTGGGCTTCGCCAAATCTCTTTACTTCTTTTTGCTTCAGTTACCTCATCTGTGATATAAAGATATAAATAACAATAAGTCTGGGGCTTCCCTGGTGGCGTAGTGGTTGAGAGTCTTCCTGCTGATGCAGGGGACACGGATTCGTGCCCTGGTCCGGGAAGATCCCACATGCCATGGAGCGGCTGGGCCCATGAGCCATGGCCACTGAGCCTGCGCGTCCGGAGCCTGTGCTCCGCAACGGGAGAGGCCACAACAGTGAGAGGCCCGCATACCGCAAAAAACAAAACAAAACAATAAATCTACATGTAAGGATTAATTAGCTTATATATGTAAAGTGTATATGGCATATAGTAAGCACACAATAAATGGACATTATAATTGTCACAGAAAAATGTTAAATTTTTTCCTAGAAAAATCTGAATTCAGATGTAACCTCATTCACAATTGTCTGTCTTCTTCTGCCTAGTTCTCTGGAGTGGACCGAAGTTCTTAATTTAGAAGCCGCATGAAAGAGAAGGTACAGTCTGGCAGGGGACAGCAGGAAGTCATTGCTCAGAAAACAGGGAATTGGGGACACACAGAGTATGAGTTACCCGCCTATGAGTGCACGCACACACACCCACACACATACACACCTTCAGTATGCTCCCAGCCCAATCTCCTTAGGCCAAATGGACAAATAGAAAGTTTCCTGGAATCATTACTACTTCCTTGAGAAGCTGACAAGAATCATCCCCACTGATATTACTTCATAATTGACAAGCACCACCAAGTCCTCATATAGGGCAGCAGCTGGAACTGTTCTGTTTTGGCTATCACTTCCAGACCACCAGAATTTCCTGCTAGCTAGCTGCAGATACTCCAACCGTTCATATATTAACCTTAAAATAATGCAAGTATGCATTTTCACAATGGAGATTTTGTTCGTGATGGCAACATTTTCACAACAGTATAATAAACTGTTTTATACTGCCTAAGTCTGTCTTAACCAAATATTGATATAATTTGACAATATTACTGTTATCAGTGAAATGCTTTTGGATACTATTGTTGCTGTTTTTTTTTTCAATTTAGAAAATATTGGGGGACCATAATTTGCGTGGACAGTTTTTCTTCAACAAATTTCTTCAAGAACAATTTTGAACTTTGCATAAGAGACTGGGAATGAAAGAGATGGGGTAGATATTGAGGAGGGCAAGATGACTTTTGAGAAGCTCTTGACTCTGCTGAGAACTTTACAGGCAAAAGGAAGCTGTCTTGCTGTAGCAAGGGGGTGATATCTGTCTCTGAACATCTGGAGGATCCAGGAGAATCTGGGAGTTCAAGATTCTCAGGCTCATCCACCCAAATGTCTCCATTTCATGTCGCAGTTTCCACACTTTTTCTGAGGACCCTGATTTGGAATAAGGCAACTGTAAGATTATGCATTTTCAGATTTTTCAGCACAGTCTGCTCTCTGGCTGCAGAAGATAAAGGTGACTTTCATGACAGGCCTTGAAACAAAGAGTTAGAAAAATATATAGCTTCTCTTTTAAATTTTTTTTCAAGATTTCTACAGCCAAGGTCAATAAACTTTTTTGTAAAGGGCCAGATAATAAATATTTTGGACTTGTGTGCTCAACTCTGCCTGGTAGCACAATGATACTCAATACATAAACAAACGTTCCAGTAAAACTTTATTCACAAAAACAGATGGTCAACCCCTCAGGCCGTAGTTCACCAACCCCTGCTCTGAAGCAACTATCAAAGCCATCCAACTACACACTTTTTAATTTGCTCTCTTCCTCATTCTGTTTAAGTGCCACTGCTGCTACATAAACCTGCACCTCATCCCATAACAAGAGTCTTCACAATTGTAATGCCACTGCCTGCTGTGGGCTGTTCCACCTACTGACCACCAGCAAAGGGACCCTCATCTCTGTGTGATCAGTGAGTGGTCCCACCTAAAGGATCCTCTGATATTCATTGTTTTAGACTCAGTTGAGCCCAGGAGGCAGAGCCTGAGAAAAAAGGAAGAAAGGAAGAAAAAAAAACTTGTGTGCAGACAGCCTTGAGGTTTTAGGCAGTGGAAGGAACAGATAAGTAAATTTAGGTACAAGAGAAGGGGTCTGATGGAGATTCCTTAAAAAACTAAAAATAAAATTACGATATGACCCAGCAATCCCACTCCTGGGCATATACCAAGAGAAAACCACAATTCAAGAAGACACATAGGGCTTCCCTGGTGGCGCAGTCGTTGAGAGTCCACCTGCTGATGCAGGGGACACGGGTTCGTGCCCCGGTCCAGGAAGATTCCACATGCTGTGGAGCGGCTGGGGTCCCGTGAGCCATGACTGCTGAGCCTGCGCATCCAGAGCCTGTGCTCCGCAAGGGGAGAGGCCACAACAGTGAGAGGCACACGTACAGCAAAAAAAAGACACATGCACCTCAATGTTCATTGCAACACTACAATAGCTAGGTTATGGAAGCAACCTAAATGTCCATCGACAGACAAATGGATAAAGAAGATGTGGTACATATACACAATGGAATATTACTCAGCCCTAAAAAGGAATGAAACTGGGTCATTTGTAGAGACATGGATGGACCTAGAGACTGTCATACAGAGTGAAGTAAGTCAAAAAGAGAAAAACAAATATTGTATATTAACTCATATATGTGGAATCTAGAAAAATGGTACAGAAGAACCGGTTTGCAAGGCAGAAATAGAGACAAAGATGTAGAGAACAAACATATGGACACCAAGGCGGGAAAGTGGGGTTGGGGGGACAAATTGGGAGATTGGGATTGACATATGTACACTAATATGTATAAAATAGATAACTACTAAGAACCTGCTGTATAGTACAAGGAACTCTACTTCACTGTACAGTAGAAACTAACACAACATTGTAAAACAACTATACTCCAATAAAAAAATTTAAAAAAAAAGAGAGGGGACCTGGCAAGAATAATACAGAGAAAGGAGGAGCCAATGCCAGGGTGCGTTCTCAAGCTGGTCCTTGTTAGGGAAAATTGGGGCTTGATTCTATCAACATTCTTGGAACAAACATGTATCACACAGTCCTCTCTACAGTTTCCCAAGGAACAGAAAAGGACCCATTTAATCACTGACTCCTATTCTGGTCAAGGGCTGCCACATGGCTGTTAATCAACTCTACTGAGCTTCCCAGTTACATTTGAAGTATTGTGTTCTGCAGCTTCAAGGAGCCCCAGATGAGAAAGCATTCAAAATACAGGGTGTGACTGAAGGAGATTACTATGAGGCTATGCCTGCCTGAGAATGTTTAGAACAGCAATGACCAGAGTAAATGTGAAGAGGGCAGCAAGATGTTGACACAGGTATTCAGAATTGTCCACCCATTGGAGTAAGTTGGTTTATACACTGATCAGATGCAAAAACAATGGCAAAAAGGCAAAATCTGTACAAAACTCAACAACTTTAGTTTTGAGACAAATCATTAACTGATAACCCTGGAAAGCCATCTTGCATATCCTCTTTTTAATCTGTTGGCCTGCACTTTTGAAACTCTTTGGCTGAGTTCTTCTTACCCTGTTTTTTCTCCTACTTCCCCAATGATCTTTGACTTCCCTTTATTGTTCTACATCATTCCACCACAAACATCCTCAAACTGCATTCACCAGCCATTTCTCTGCGTTGTTGTGCCACTCAACAATCAAGGTGATCTTACTAAATGGATAAGACTAGCCTGCTTCATTTATTTAAAAATGTGTACCCATCCTGCTCATCTCTGAATTGAGTGTTCTGTGGCAATGAGACAAAACTCTTGGTCAGAGTTCAGTACCTGCAGTCTCACTGATCACTTTGACATTCCTTCCCCACCACTTTCAATGTCTCCCATAATCATTAGTCCCATTTGTCACTGATAATTTTATGCCAATCATGTCTCTAATTCTTGCAACAATGTTTCAAGTCAAGGATTGTTGTTATCTCTTTTTTCTAAATTGAAGTATAGTTGATTTACAATATTGTGTCAGTTTCAGGTGTACAGCAAAGTGATTCCATTATATTTTATTTTCAGGTTCTTTTCCATTATAGGTTATTACAAAGTATTGAATATATTTCCCTGTGCCATAGAGCAGGGGTCCCCAACCCCCGGGCCACAGATGAGTACTGGTCTACAGCCTGTTAGGAACTGGGCCACACAGCAGGAGGTGAGCGTTGGGTCAGCAAGCAAAGCTTCATCTGTGTTTACAGCCGCTCCCCCATCACTCACATTACTGCCTGAGCTCCACCTCCTATCAACAGTATGGTGAGTTGTATAATTACTTCATTATATATTACAACATAGTAATAATAGAAATAAGGTGCACAATATATGTAATGCACTTGAATCATCCAGAAACCATCCCCCCCGCCATCTGTGGAAAAATTGTCTTCCACGAAACTGGTCCCTGGTGCCAAAAATGTTGGGGACCGCTGCTATACAGTAAAACCTTGCTGCTTATCTATTTTTTTTTCAGGATAACAGAAATAGAATTTATTAGATGGCCAGTTTCATGAATATATAAGAATGTGCTGTATTCTTATATTTCAATTGTGATTTTTTTGGTTTTCTTTTTTTAATTTTTATTTTATTTATTTATTTTTTAACTTTTTATTTTATATTGGACTATAGTTGATTAACAATGTTGTGTTAGTTTCAGGTGTACAGCAAAGTGATTCCATTATATTTTTTTCAGGTCCTTTTCCATTATAGATTATTACAAGATATTGAATATAGTTCTCTGTGCTATAGAGTAAAACCTTGTTGCTTATCTATTTTACGTATAGTAGTTTGTATCTGTTAATCCCAAACTAATTTATCTCTCCCCCCACCGTTTTCCCTTTTGGTAGCCATAAGTTTGTTTTCTATGTTTATGCATCTGTTTCGATTTCATAGACAGATTCACTTGTATTATTTTTTAGATTCCACATATAAGTGACATCATATGATATTTGGCTTTCACTGTCTGACAACTTCAATAAGTATAATATTCTCTAGGTCTATCCATGTTGCTGCAAATGGCAATATTTCATTCTTTTTTATGGCTGAGTAACATTCCAGTGTGTGTATATACATACATACACACACACACACACACACACACACACACCCCCCGCATCTTCTTAAGCCAATCGTCTATTGATGAGCACCTGGGTTGTTTCCATGTCTTGGCTATTGTCAATAATGTTGCTATGAACACTGCGTTGTTTTTACACAGCAGGACGCTGAGGCTCAGGGAAAACAATTCCCTGAAGCCACAAGATAAGTATGTGGCCACGTGAGAATGCAGATTTTCAGTGTGGACTTGCCTCCCAGCTATCAGTGTATTAAGTGCAGGGGATAGGAAGGCTTCCCACACTTGGACACCATGCTTCTCTAGAACAATTTCCAAATCTCATGTTCTCAACAACCTATTACTTAGAGAGACTGCCTAGGTCACAGCTTCGCAACAGACACTGCATGAATATACTAGTCTACAATCAACAGGTTACAGGTGTGCTGAGATAGCTCTCTCCTCAGCTCACAGGATGGCCTGAGAGTTATCTGGGATGAGAAATTTCCCTGAGCCAGTATTCTGGACAGCAGGCATCCTTATCCATTGACCCAAGTAGGAGGTGCAAGTATAGTTTTCTATGGGTGAGAAAGATTGAGAAGCATGACCCTGAATTCCGAAGATATGCAAATGTCAGAGATTCTGAGCCCTCCATTCTAGTTGTCCTAGTGGATTGCCAATGAACTGCAAAGCATAGTAACTCAGTCATTCCCTATCCATAAGATACAAAGGGGCTTTGTGAAGTCTTAAATTCTTCTTCTAGGGAGGAAGCTTAGAAATCATCAGGTTCTGCTCTTTACCATTTGCAATAATCACTTCCAAAGTATCTGGAAAATTGACTTCCAGCCTCTGTTCAAACAGCTGCATTATGGAGGGAAGGGAGGTGGGGGGAGGGCCAGTTCCTCTCTTAATCAACTAATCAATATGTTGTGAGCTGAGTGGGGGGAAATTTTGTTTCAAATTTCTTCTTCTGTGGTCTCATGTGCCTCCTGCTGACTAAAAGTGTCCACTTCCAATTTTAGATTTTATAAATATATTATATTGTGTTAATTCATTTTAAGTTATCCCCAGAATACGGTTTTAAATTCACATGACTCTAGGAAGTCACTTTTATTGAGAGCAGCCAAACATTTACAAGTACACGCACTTAAGAGCCATTTTAAATTTTATCTTTTGTCACCACCTGGTGGTAGAACATTTTCTCACGTCTCTTTTTTTTTTTTTTTTGCACTTTAAGTTTTCTTCTGTTGGTAGTAAGGAAAATTTCTTAACCAAGAAAATGAGTTAACTTTACCATTGATCGTCAAGTATTAAACTTTAGCATTGAAGTCAAGTATTGATGCAGACTAAGCATGTAAACACTTAGTAAATATATTTAATGAATGAATTCTAATTTGTTTTAGTGAATTGTAAAGTCTATGATTTTTTTTTCACTTGAATTACATAAAGCTCTCATATGATGAATAAAAGTGATCCACAGTATTAGCTTAGAGGTAGTTTTCTTTCTTTTCTTAAGTTTAATTGATTTTTGGTTTAAGCTAATAGAGCTACATGAATGGAAAAAGTCGGCTGAGGCATTTTATTATTATTTTAAGAATGCAAATACATTTAAGTTACAACGTTTAAAAGATAGTTTCTATGACACAAAAGTTAAGATTTGGTAAAAATTTATGAAATATGATTGAAAAAGTGTGAAACCTTTGCAAATTCCTGAAGAACTACCGTATTAGGGGAAAAAAAAACAAAAAAACAAAACCTGAGCTCTACATCATTTGCTGTAGACCATCGCCACCTCGTGGATTGAGAAAGAAGTACTATAGGCTGTGAATCTTTTAAGGTGGAATTTTTTATTGATAGAAAACTCCTACTCGGAATTTAAATTAAATGCAATAATTGGAAACAACAGCAATAACAAGTCTGACAACATACTTACCTACCAAGCAATTAGATAATTAAAATTCCAAAAGGAATTTGATTAAAAACTATCAGTCAGAGTCATTTCTTAGCCCCCAATTTGGCTATACCATCCTAGGCAATAACAACGACTTTGAGGTTCAATTCCACATCTGTTAAGCAAAGGAAGTGGATTGGACAGACTCCTGCAAACGCAGGACTTTGGGATCATAGCAACTGTAAGTCCAAATGCAATATACATTCATTTTTCTGTTTTCAATATTTGTTATAGTTCTGGGTTTATAACCTGCTTGAAAGAGATGTTTTCTATTTTCTCATTTATAATCAAATAAAATATCCATTTGTCCATCATTTTAGGCCATATGCCCCCAGAAGAAGCACTAATGCTAAACAGCTTTCCTATGTCTAATTGGTAAATCCTATGGCATGAAAATATGAATAAATAGCATTACATGTTTATGAAATAGGTACATTAATCATTTCTGTACACAATGTTAACACTAAAACAATGCTAACAGCTCATGTATATGACCAGATTCTCTCATTTCATGGCTACTTGTTGAATACTTAATTTGGTATAGAAGTCTCGAGAATTATTAATCCAGTATTGTGTCTTTAAAATGTATGAAACTTTTCCTTTTTCTCTGTTAACAGGGGACAAGAAACCTTTTAAAAGGTCAAACTGTTTGTTGTAAGAATATTTTTATGTCAAATATTTTAACTTTTATTAGGTCATCTCTATAAATAATAAAAACTGGTTAAGGTCAGAATATTAAAACATAACAAGATTTACATTTATATAAACTTATATGTAGTCTAGAAAAAGAAAATCAGAAATATGGCAGCGTTTAGAACAGCATGAGGTCTTTTGGATGCATGTTTAAATCAAAGGGCAATCATTTTATAAGTGTGAGAGTGTGAAACTTATTTACAAGGACCTAATATTTCATGTCACTTTTACTAGTGCCATGCACAAATTCTGCTCTGTTGGTCTCGTTTCTACAGCGAGTTATTTTTTCAATTCACTATTTTCTTTATAAATATACATATATGTTATGTGTATATAGTTGTGTGTTAACACAAATGCGTAAAGAGTGCCAATCTTTAAAAAAAAATTAAGTAGATTAAATGTTCTTCTGAGCATGGATGAAGTTTTTCAAGCTTAGTAATTGGCAACTCCTACATCCATGCCTCTGTTGAAGTGATTAAAAAAGAATCATTTCCCAGAACTACAGGTGCACAACAGATTGGAATCATTATGCAAAAGAACAGAAATCTGGAAAAAAAACCCAGTGAATAAAAAAAGCCATGTTCCTGGCCACTTTTGCCTTTAGCTCTCTGTTTTTTTTTCAGCTCTATTTGGATATACAACATGAAATACGTAAAAATTATAATAGAGTTGAAGTAAGCCATTCAAGATTAGCAATGTATGCCTTGAATTAAACAAACTCCAATCAGAATGCACTGGAGATGGAAATGAACTAAAGGCCAAACTTGTATTAATACATTTTAAAAGCTAAAGTTTATGTAGGGGAGTTGACGGATTGGAATGCATTACATGAGTTTTTAGAAAACTACACATTTTCTGCTGGTCTTTTGAATTTCCCAACCTGTACCAATTCAAGAGAATCACATTTTCACTTATGGATGTGTTAAGCCTCTCAGACCCTGGGCCACCTCAAGTGTTTGAAATCTCCATCCCAAAGCCAGTCTGAGGCCCCAACTGCTGGTCACCGTGTGTTGTTTCCAGAGCCCTCTTCTGAGCAAGAGATGTGAAAATTTATTGATGGCTTTGTCGTCATGTTTCCATGATTCCATAGTCAAGATCTTGTAAGTGTAAAGTGACTTTTCCTCAAATGTTCCCCTAAGAATGTCATCTTTCATCTAGCTGGAGAGAAAGAACAAATGAAATAAATAAATAAATAAATAAATATTGTAACAGAGGGGGGAAATGTATGTAAAACAAACAAACAAAAAAGGTCTGGAAATCAAACTGAGGAGTAGGGATATTTGGGAAATGAAACCTGTGAAAGCAAAGAGGAATAGAATAACTCTTAGTTCAAAGAACAGCAGAATGAGTTAGGCTAGACAGTATAGAAATGAATGGGGCCACTCATTAATGTGTATGTCAATATTAAATTTGAAGGAATAATGGAATGGGGTGAGAGACTGGGTGAAAGGGGGTGGCCAGAAACAGGGTCAAATAGTTAGATGGTGGGAGAATGGAAGAGCAAAGAAAAAAACTGGTCATTGAGTTACTTTAACCTGCTGTTAAAATATATATAATTTCTGGGTTATTCATTCAACATTTATCTATGACAATGACTCTTAAGAAAGCATCCACGCCTAAGTGTATGGGGACCAGGGGTTGTTTTAAACGCTTTGCTTCTCTGTGCCATTCTTTCTGATTTGATCTTTCCTAAAGAGTGGGAAGCAAAGATTTTGTTTTTGTTTTTCAAGTAGGCGACCTAGAACTCCGAGAGAAAAGAGGAAGTTGGAGAGGTTTTCTGAAAGCAAAAGTTGTAAGAAGGACTCGTTGGAGGACTTGCAGGGGACGCTTTGGGCTAGAACAGAATGAAGTTGGGAAGATCTGGGGAGGAGTAATGAAAGGGACGAGATCAAACTTGGTGAAAACTGAGGGGCGGGAGCGGCGAGGCAAGAGACAGGGCCGGGCGAGGAAGTGGGAGCGCGCGAGTGTGAGGGACACGGGTCTGCCCCGGGTTTGGGGCGGTCGTTCTCACCATTGTCCCCGTGGTTTTCCGCCTGGGGAAACGTTATGAAACATTTCCTTCCTCTGTGTCATTGAACCCCTCCCTCTTTTTCGATGGAAGAGCTGCTCAGCTTTTGCTTAGGGACCTATCTAGGTGGAAAAGCTCAACGTTTCTCGCTTCCCTAACGCGGAGGCAGCCTTTTCCCTTCCTCGGGGAAGAGGAGGGAGGGGTCGGGGAAGAAAACCGACTGCATAATTTCCCCACTGTACACTTTGTAGTCCCAGCGATGCCGCCGCTCCCTGGGTGCAAAAGTGGGGTCCCTTGACGTTTGTGTCAGACCTGGCCTACGTCCTGCAGCTGCTAGTAGGTGGAAGAAGGCAAACTGGGTGGGAGTTGATTATTTCTCGAATGAAGAGAATGCGCAGTTCCCTCCCTAGGCTCTGGGGAATTGAACCGCGCGTTCCAGATCACCTATTCCGGAAGTGTGAACCCGGGTTCCCACTGAGAAGTCTCTAAGGCTGGGGCCGGAGGTGGGGGGGGGGGGTTGGTGGAATGATGGTGGAAGGGGGAAGGGCGAAGGTTTAAAATGCAAACCCATTTTAAAGTCAATGGCCTGGAAAGTGTCTCCTGGCTTCCTCACGCAGGCACGCTTTCTAGGGGACGCGCTGGCCCTATCAAGGTTTCCCGAGAAAAGTTGGGGCGAAGGGAGAGCACGCTACAGCAAACCGGCTGTGGCAGGCCAGGGAGATGGAGAGGTGGAGTGGGGTATTTTTCTAGAAAGGGGAGCCCTGGCTCATCTCCCAGATTGAAGAGGCGGGCGCTGGCGGGGGTGGGATGCGGTGAGAGAGGGGGCCGGCGCAGGGACAGCCCCCCGGCAGGGAAATCTTGGAGAAAGGACTCCGCTCTCCACCCCGACCGTCCCTTCTGGAAACTTCAGCCCCACGCGCGAACTGCGCTCCCGCAAGAAAGGGGCTGCGGGAAGGGACGGTAGTCCGGGAAGGCGGCGGGGGGAGAGCGCGGTGGCAGGGAGTACCTTCTCCCAGCAGCAGCCCCAGACGTACAAAGTGCTGCTCACAGCTCCTCTCCTGCGCCTTCCGCCCCCAGACTGACGAGCCAGTGGCGCCGAGCCAGAGCGGAGGCCGCCCCCTCCCCCGCCCAGGCCCGCGGCGCAGAGCGCGGTTTCGCTCCGACTGAGTTCAGGGGGCGGCGTCCCGGGGATAGAAAGGCGGCCAAGAGGGAGGAGAAAGGGGGTAAGGGGGGGTGGGCGGAGACATATTCAAAGACTATAAAAAGGCGGCCCGGGCTGCCCCGTTCTTGCACTCGCTGGAAAGCGGCTCAGAGCCTGGGGCCTTTGCATAGCCAGGGCGCGCAGTAGGGCCGAGAGGACAGAGCCCAGCGCAGAGCGAAGTGCACCGCGACCGAGGCGGAGGCCGAAGTGAGGAGCTCCAGGCGCCGATCCTCGTGTGGCCCGTCGTCCCTCTCCCGGAGGCGTCCCAGGGCGCTCCGTGTCTCCGCATCAGCCACCCCGCCAGAGCCTGCTGCGCGGTGCCTCCAGCTGTTCGCTGGAAGAAAAACTTCCCGCGCGCCGGCAGAACTGCAGCGCCTCCTCTCTAGTGACTCCGGGAGCCCCATCTGCGGCTGGCTCTGCGCGCACTTTCCAAGAATCATAGCAATTGTTAATTTTAACAATCCCGAGGCAGGCCAGCGAGGCTCTGCGCTCCGGACCCGAACAATAGCCCCTTCGCTCAGTGCGCGGCGGCGCGCGGTGCCTCCCAGGACTCGGGTGCCGCGAGCGGTCCCCGCGGGGTTCAGAAGGCGCACGGCAGGAGGCGACATGGGGAACACGGCGCGACGGTCTCGAGGCTCGCAGCCTGCGCCCGTGCTGCTGCGGCTGCTGCTCGCCGCGGCCTCAGTGCTGCTGGTCGTGCCGGGCGTGCGCGGGCGCCCCACCGAGGAGGAGGAGGAGCTGGTGCTCCTGGCACCGGAGCGCGACCCAGGACACAGGACCACGCACCTCCGCCTGGACGCCTTCGGCCGGCAGCTGCTGCTGGAGCTGCAGCCGGACCGCGGCTTCCTGGCCCCCGGCTTCACGCTCCAGACGGTGGGGCGCAGATCCGGGCCCGACGCGTCGCGTTCTGATCCCGTTGGCGACCTGGCGCACTGCTTCTACTCTGGCACGGTGAACGGCGACCCCAGCTCCGCCGCCGCTCTCAGCCTCTGCGAGGGCGTGCGCGGCGCCTTCTACCTGCAAGGCGAGGAGTACTTCATCCAGCCCGCGCCCGCCGCCGCAGCCGGGGAGGAGCCTCCGGCGCGGCCCCAGTTCCATCTCTTGCGGCGGAGGCGGCGGGGTGGCGGCGGTGCCAGGTGCGGGGTCCTGGACGACGAGACGCAGCTCGCGGGGGTAGCGGGGTCGGAGGGCGAACACGCCACGGCGGAGGGGCCATCGCGGGACCGAGCGACACAGCGCACGGGACAGCCAACAGGTATCATTCCCAGAAGAGTGGTTCCCACTTGTCTCTCCATTCATCTCCCTCTCCCTACCTTCTCTGTGCTGCGCGACTTGAGGGTAGAGTCCTGTTCGCAGACGCGAGCCTATGTCTGCGGACAGGACGGAGACGTGGTGTGGAGGGAATGCGGCTTAAAATTTGGGTTGGTGAACTAACCAAAGCCTGCTGGAGCAGTTAATTCCATTTGCCCTAATAATGGATGATCAAGACAGGACAGACGTTATTAATGATGTTTCTGCTAAGGAGAAGCGTTGATCCGGAAGGGAGAGCTGGTAACCCAATGCCTCCCACTTTAGTTGAATGTGAGCTTGTGCGACTTCTTTCCACCTTGTTCATTTCTTTTTAACAATTGTGCACGTGTCCTTTGGTCGAGTTGCAGCTTCGCGCTTAGTTTTGTAACCGCTGCCTGTTCGCGCACCCTGAGCCCAGAGGAGGGCAGAGACGGAGGGGGGAGGAGGGATAGTGACCTCAGAATGTGCAGCCCGCGAGCCTGGACAGCTGCGCTACGATCCCTGTTCTACTGGCCTCAGTTCCCTTCCCCCCTTTAAGAGTCTGACCCCGACCGGCTGGCGGTGGCGGGGCCCCTCTGCAGAACCTGCTTGGGAGGTCTCTGCCCGGCTCGCCCCGCCTCTCCGCGCCTCCCACCAGCCTCCCACTTTGCGCTCCCTCTCGCGGCCATAATTCTGCTCGGAAGCACTGTTGAAAGTCACCGGTGATCCTTCCTGCTCCGCCTTCCCCTGTTTCTCTCGGTTGTGTGCAGTGCTTCCTGTCTAGTTCTTTTCATTCTGTCACTCACTGGGGTGCCTTGTTTCTTTTTTGAACTTTCTCACGTGGCTTGTAAAATGTTCCTCTTCACCCCTGTACGTCCGCTCCTTGAAGCGGTTACGTGGTCAGAGCCCAGTGTAGAACGTCCCTGGGGGCTGGGTCTCAGTCAGGAGTCAGAGGGCTCTTTTCGAAACAATCAGCCGTGGCCCCGTGGTCCGAAGCAGGAACTTATTTCCCTGGGGCGGTGGGAGTGGGGCAGTCGGCTGCTTGGCAGACTGAGTGGTCCTTGTGCCCGGATTTGGCAAGAGCAGACCACCGCAGGGACCCGTGGAACGAGCGAGCAGTGCAGTGCAGGCTGAGATTCCTTCAGGCCCGGCCCCTCGGCAGAGGCCACAGCCCAGTCCTGGGCCTTCCACGTGGAGCCCGATGATCTCATTCAGGATTTGATTCCTGGCCTGTGAAAGAGTGACTCAGGGGCTCTGCCTGCCCCCCTTGCTCCAAGATTTTACTACAGCTGGGGAGAATGGTTGCGCACACTGCCTTTTTCAGATTGTATGATCTCAGAGAGGACAAAAGAAATCCTGCTCAAAAAAAAAAAAAAAAAAAAAAAAAAAGCCTGACCTGACACCCCTCAGAGGAGCACATGGCCTTTTTTATTTACAGTAAAGGAGAAAACTTTAAAAATAACATTTTCGGTGAAAAGAAATGCAAATATTTTTGTTATTGTTGCTCCGGGTGTATTTTTGTATTATTTTCTTTGACTGGTTAGGCTTTCTTTATATACTCTGGGAAGGTAACTATCCTTGGCTAAACTGCCCCTGAACAAACTATCTTCCTTGTGTCTTTACAGGAACTAGAAGCCTAAGAAAGAAGCGATTTGTGTCCAGCCCCCGCTATGTGGAAACTATGCTTGTGGCCGACCAGTCCATGGCAGAGTTCCACGGCAGTGGGCTAAAGCACTACCTTCTCACCTTGTTCTCGGTGGCGGCCCGGTTATACAAACACCCCAGCATTCGGAATTCAGTTAGCCTGGTGGTAGTGAAGATCCTGGTCATCTATGAGGAGCAGAAGGGGCCAGAAGTGACTTCCAACGCTGCCCTCACCCTGCGGAACTTCTGCAACTGGCAAAAGCAGCACAACCCGCCCAGTGACCGGGATGCAGATCACTATGACACTGCGATTCTTTTCACCAGACAGGTGAGAAGAAGACATTGCCAATGATGAGAGTATTCTCTTGCGAATCAGTTTTGTAATAAGCAAAAGTATGTAAGGCATTTTACCAATATTTTTGCACTTATATTTTTTAATTGGCTACCATGATTAATCTTCCTTATTCCTTTTAATATTTTAATATCTCAAGTTTCACAGTCTTATTTGAATAGCATTGGGGAAAATCTTTTTTTTTTTAATTTTTTTTTATTTTACAAATTTAATCAGTTATACATATACATATGTTCCCATATCCCCTCCCTTTTGCGTCTCCCTCCCACCCTCCCTATCCCACCCCTCCAGGCAGTCACAAAGAACCGAGCTGATCTCCCTGTGCTATGCGGCTGCTTCCCACTAGCTATCTACCTTACGTTTGGTAGTGTATATATGTCCATGCCGCTCTTTCACTTTGTCACAGCTTACCCTTCCCCCTCTGGGGAAAATCTTAAAGTCACACAAAGTACTCCTAAAAGAACGGCTCAACAACAATGAATGTAGATGCCCTAAAGCACATGTGAAGTTACACCCTGCCAAAAAGTTAGATCACAAGGTTCGTGCTCTGTCTCTGTTAATACGGACATACCTTTGCTCCTTGTAGGACCTGTGTGGCGCCCAGACATGTGATACTCTTGGGATGGCAGATGTTGGAACTGTGTGTGACCCCAGCAGAAGCTGCTCGGTCATAGAAGATGATGGCTTACAAGCTGCCTTCACCACAACCCACGAATTAGGTGAGTCTGTTTTAGAGTGAGAGTTAGCCCAATTCATGAATTCAAATTGATAAATTATGTATTAATTTAAGAGGGAGAGTCTGCAGGTTATATTGTTCTTTTAAGGTGCCAAATCTCCCTAGAAACTGCAGAAAATAGTTTTCCACTCTTCTCAACATGGTCATTTTTGTTAGCATGCAAAATAAGATAGTAGGAGCTATGGACACATTTGGAAATTTACATGTTTGTTTACACCCTGTGAAAAGTAGACATTGTCTCTAAAATAGATTATCTCCAAAACACATTTCTTCCTCTAGAAATATCACTTTGAGACAAATGAATCCCTGTTGGGGAAAAAAAGTGCTGCAAATGACCTGTATTTTAATGTGGGTTTCGGATGTCTTCTTAGGCCACGTGTTTAACATGCCACATGATGATGCAAAGCAATGTGCCAGCATTAATGGTGTCAACCGGGATTCCCACATGATGGCGTCAATGCTTTCCAATTTGGACCGCAGCCAGCCCTGGTCTCCTTGCAGTGCTTACATGATTACATCATTTCTGGATAATGGTCATGGTAAGATGCTCCAGCTACTCTTTCTAGATGTTATCCAACCATCCACATGTAGGGTACTAGTGAAACCAGCTCTTTCTTTCTTTTCTGTCCTTTTTATTCTCCCTCCTTCAAAATGACTTTCATTGTCAACCGCATGCATTTTTAGATCTTAATTTCCAGTAAAAGATAGTGCTTCTGGTCAGGTAGCTCCCAGAGTACATTAACTTAAGTTTTTAGCAGAACAATGATTTCCTGTCATTGTTAATGCAGAAATATCCCATTGAGAATAATATCTTAATGATAGTTTAAATCTCTCTGACATTCTCCCCCCAAACTCTTCAGCTTTCAAATCGCTTTGCTATATATTATTGCTTTTGGTAAGTATTTTCTGAAACTGATCTACCCCCTGCATGCTTTAATTTGCTATTTCTTAATATTCATTGGCATTTTTCCTTGCAGGCGAATGTTTGATGGACAAGCCCCAGAGCCCCATACAGCTCCCCTCTGATCTCCCCGGGACCTTGTACGATGCCAACCGGCAGTGCCAGTTTACATTTGGGGATGAGTCCAAACACTGCCCGGATGTGGCCAGCACGTGCACGACCCTCTGGTGCACAGGCACCTCTGGCGGATTGCTGGTGTGCCAGACCAAACACTTCCCCTGGGCCGATGGCACCAGCTGTGGAGAAGGGAAATGGTGTGTCAACGGCAAGTGTGTGAACAAGACTGACAAGAAGCATTTTGATGTGAGTTTTCCACTGCAACACACGCTCCTTTAAAATTCAGAATTGAAAGAGACCAAGTGATGCTAAAACATTAGATACCACGTTAGCATCCTGACCTGTGGGCTCTCGCAGGGATACAGGATAGAGTCGTATTATTGATTCTTTGTCCCATGTCTTTCTCTTCTATTTCCTGAAAAGGTCTCCGTAGAGGTTTCTAACGCTGATCATTTGTGTCTCCATTTAGACTCCTGTTCACGGAAGCTGGGGGCTGTGGGGGCCCTGGGGAGACTGTTCAAGAACGTGTGGTGGAGGAGTTCAGTATACAATGAGGGAGTGTGACAACCCGGTCCCAAAGAATGGAGGGAAGTACTGCGAGGGCAAGCGCGTGCGCTACAGGTCCTGCAATATTGAGGACTGTCCAGAGAATAATGGTGAGTAGAGAGAAGGTGAAAAGGATGCGCTGCAAACGGGTGGTTGAAGACCGGAAACGGATAACACCATCGTCTCCTTCTATTTCCAGGAAAAACCTTTCGAGAGGAACAGTGTGAGGCACACAATGAATTCTCCAAAGCTTCCTTTGGGAGTGGGCCCGCGGTGGAGTGGACACCCAAGTACGCAGGAGTCTCACCCAAGGACAGGTGCAAGCTCATCTGTCAAGCCAAAGGCATTGGTTACTTCTTCGTTTTGCAGCCCAAGGTAGTGACTTTTCTTCAGACTTTTTGCCTAAGAAACAAGGCCTTAGCTTGCTCCCTTTTCATGCCAGCTCTGCTGTACTTTCTTTAATTTATATATATATATATATATATATATATATATATATATATATATATATAAAGCTGAGCTTTTAATTTATTTATTATTTATGGCTGCATTGGGTCTCTGTTGCTGTGCACGGGCTTTCTCTAGTTGCAGCGAGCAGGGGCTACTCTTCGTTGCAGTGCGCGGGTTTCTCATTGCAGTGGCTTTTCTTATTGCGAAGCACGGGCTCTAGGTGCGAGAACTTCAGTAGTTGTGGCATGCGGGTTTCAGTAGTTGTGGCTCGCAGGCTCTAGAGTGCAGGCTCAGTAGTTGTGGCACACGAGTTTAGTTGCTCTGCGGCATGTGGGATCTTCCCGGACCAGGGCTCAAACCCATGTCCCCTGCATTTTCAGGCAGATTCTTAACCACTGCGCCACCAGGGAAGCCCTAATTTATATATTAACGTGTTCAATTTCAGGTTAGAACTGCTTTGCTTCTAGATACATTGGCAACTGCTTGCTTTGAGTTTGGTGCTGTTTTGGGTTATGAATGAAGCTTGAATCCAGTGCTTATGATTCTTGCAATGGTTTATTATTACTCCTATATGTGAAGAAAAGCCCTTTACCCATGGTTAGGTAAAGTATGTGTTAACATGGAAACCATCCAGTGGTTTTGGAAAATAGTTCAGGTGTGGCCCAAAGTACTTGTCACTGGGTGACTAGCAGTAGTATGTGCAAATGGGCTTATTAAAATGAAAGTCTGAGCATTGAGAGCTCTTGTGTTGAGAACATATACTGAACTAATGGAAGCATTGTTTTGCTGAGGAGATGAATCTGGCTCTGAGGTAGAAAATGGAATTGAATTTGGTTGAAATTATCATGTGTCATTATCACTGTGGGCTATGAAAACAGTCTTCAGTTGCAGATTCAACATTCAAGTGATTTATTCAGCACCTGTTATTGCCAGGTAGTATTCTAGATACTGGGGATACAGCAGTAAACAAATTGACAAAAAGCTCTGCTTTTTTGACCTTAGCTAAAAGTGAGATAGGATACAAATAATCAAAATATTTATAATATTTTCAGATGGAAAAAAAGCCAAAGAGAAGGGTAGTGTGTGCCGTGTTATAGAGTACTATTTTAATTTTGATAGTCAGGAAAGCAAAGATGTAATGTTAATGAAGAAAACTTTCAGAACTATCCTAGCATCATCTCTTGCCCTTGTTAATGTGTGACACCAGGTACGTGCCCTTACTTTTTCAGGTGGTAGATGGCACTCCTTGTAGCCCAGATTCCACCTCTGTCTGCGTGCAAGGACAGTGTGTAAAAGCTGGTTGTGATCGCATCATAGACTCCAAAAAGAAGTTCGATAAATGTGGCATTTGTGGAGGAAATGGATCTACATGCAAGAAAATATCAGGATCAGTTACTAGGGCAAAGTAAGTGTTAAAATGCCATACTCCCAAAGGTCTTATCATTTCGATGTAACTTTTTACAGGTCTGGTAAAAATTACATTCTTAAATGATTACCTGGTGTTTCAAGCTAAGTATTGATTATATGATTAGCTGGTGAACGAGAGATTTTTATATCTGTTTTCCTTGTCTGCAGACCTGGCTACCACGATATCGTCACAATTCCAACCGGAGCCACAAACATTGAAGTGAAACAACGGAATCAGAGGGGATCCAGAAATAATGGAAGCTACCTTGCCATCAAAGCTGCCGATGGCACATATATCCTGAATGGCGACTTCACTTTGTCCACTTTAGAGCAAGACATCACGTACAAAGGTAGTGTCTTGAGATACAGTGGCTCCTCTGCAGCATTGGAAAGAATTAGAAGCTTTAGCCCTCTCAAGGAGCCCTTAACCATCCAAGTCCTGACAGTGGGCAATGCCCTTCGACCGAAAATTAAATACACCTATTTCGTGAAGAAGAAGAAGGAATCTTTCAACGCCATCCCTACTTTCTCCGAATGGGTCATTGAAGAGTGGGGCGAATGTTCCAAGTCATGTGGACAGGGTGTGCAGAGAAGGCTGGTGGAGTGCCGAGACATCAATGGGCAGCCCGCTTCAGAGTGTGCAAAGGAAGTGAAGCCGGCCAGCACCAGACCTTGTGCGGACCTGCCTTGCCCCCTCTGGCAGCTGGGGGATTGGTCACCATGTTCCAAGACTTGCGGGAAGGGTTACAAAAAGAGAACCTTGCAGTGTCTGTCCCATGATGGGGGTGTGTTGTCTCACGAGAGCTGCGATCCTTTAAAGAAACCTAAACATTACATAGACTTTTGCACAATGGCAGAATGCAGTTAAGCAGGGGCAGTGTTGAGGGAAAAAGGCAGTGGGGAAGGGCTGATGCACTGAAATCAAGAAGGCTGGAGGAATCCAGTGCACCTTGCTGGTGATCAATGAGGTGTGCCGATGAGTTGGGAGGTACAGGTAGGTAGAAAAGAAGTTCAATCATCAGAACTGCCTTCCAGTTACAAAATTGATAGGGTAGTTTATGAGGATCATTAATAGCAGACCAATAAGATAGCATGAGAAAGCCCCAGGGCATTATTATTTCTTTTGTTAAGTCTATGACAAGTTTTTACAAAAATAGAAACAATTGTCAAAGTAAGTGTAAGAAATATTACAATCCCTGTTTCCTGGTACTGATGAAATACTTTGTATCATGGAGGTTGGGAAATGAAAAGCAGGAGGAAGATGAGATTTTTAGTTTAAGATGTGGCTTACTTTACCTCACTACCTATGGAGGGAGAAAGGAATACACATAGGATCTTTGACCATCACTGTTCCTAACTGCTGTGGTTTCAGAGAATGTTTATGCCATCTCTTCTGCTAAGAGTTAAGAATTCAGGACTGTCCAGCATGAGAAATGCTTAGCAACGTCCAGTGACTCAAATGACTCCATCTTTCCTTTCTTGTGCTGTTATTGTGTCTTTATTTGTGAATTCATTTTGACGAAGAAACAATTCCATGTATTTGTAAAAAACAGCATTAAGTCTACAAGGGGAAGAAAAGCAGTGATGTATCAGATGCTGGTAAAAGCTAGGGGAGGCCCATTGATCTGGGTACCTCCTACATTTCTTTCCTCCTGATGTAAGCCTACTTAAGGAATGTGGATGTGGAAAAAAAAAACAAACACAGTTTGTATCTGAAAAAAGTAAGATCACACAAAAAGAATGTAATGCCAGAACAAGAATGGGGTGTGTACAAGGGGGTCCCCAGTGTTTGGGGACATTGAGAACACACATCTCACGGTGGGGAGGCTACTGAGGGGTAGCGGGTCCATCCCCAGCAGCTGGTCCAACAGTCATATCCTGGTGAATGTCTGTTCAGCTCTTCTACTATGAAAGAAAATGACTTTTTTCCATATGTATATAGTAAAATATGTTACTATAAATTCTATGTACTTTATAAGTATTGGTCTGTGTGTTCCTTCTAAGAAGGACTATAGTTTGTAATAAATGCCTATAATAACATATTTATTTTTATACATTTCTTTCTAATGATAAAACTTTTAAGTTATATCGCTTTTGTAAAAGGTCATATAAAAATAGAGTATTTATACAATATATGTTACTAGGAAATAATAAAAGGACACTTTTTGAACATGTGTCTATTTTTTTTAATGGGACTTAATTCCTGGGTAGGAAATCTGAAACACAGATTTTGAATTTTTGTTTGTTTTGTTTTAAAAATGTCTGGTTTATTGCCTTTTTAACACTGATAAAAATGTTTCATTGCATACATTTTTTTAAAACATCTTTATTGGAGTATAATTGCTTTACAATAATGTGTTAATTTCTGCTTTTTAACAAAGTCAATCAGCTATACATATACATATATCCCCATATCTCCTCCCTCTTGCGTCTCCCTCCCACACTCCCCATCCCACCCCTCTAGGTGGTCACAAAGCACCGAGCTGATCTCCCTGTGCTATGTGGCTGCTTCCCACTAGCTATCTATTTTACATTTGGTATTGTATATATGTCCATGCCACTCTCTCACTTTGTCCCAGCTTACCCTTCCCCCTCCCCGTGTGCTCAAGTCCATTCTCTACATCTGCGTCTTTTTTCCTGTCCTGCCCCTATGTTCTTCAGAACCTTTTTTTTTTTTTTAGGTTCCATATATATGTGTTAGCATACGGTATTTGTCTTTCTCTTTCTGACTTACTGCACTCTGTATGACAGACTGTAGGTCCATTCACCTCACTACAAATAACTCAGTTTCATTTCTCTTTATGGCTGTGTAATATTCCATTGTAGATATGTGCCACATCTTCTTTATCCATTCATCTGTCAATGGAACAGATATTGAATCTGAAGAGAGAATATTTCTTCAATTCTTTGGAAGTATGATTTCATTCTAATGAAATTATTTTATGTATCCTTGGGGTATGTAATTGCTACAAAGAAAGAAATCTATTATATCTTTGCTGATAGATAGGTTTGTTACTAATGTAATAATATACACCAGTGGTTGGCCAACTTTTTCTGTAAAGAGCCAAATAGTAAATAGGTTTTGTGGGTCATACCATCTCTGTCACAACTACTCAACAGTGCTGTTGTAGCATGAAAACAGCAATAGACAATACAGAGATGAATGGGCATGGTGGTGTTCTAATAAAACTTTATTTATGAAACAGTGGGCCAAATTTGTTCTGTGGGCATAGTTCGCCAACCTCTGATGTGTAACATATAAAATGGAAAAAGATGGGATTCTGGATACATTTGAATTCATATCTCTTCCTCAATTATATCACATAAGTAAAATTTTGTGAAAGTATTTAAGCTAATGAGTAGAAAACGATGCCTAATAAATTACATTTGGGATAGACATGCTTGGTGAGCCAAGCCCTCCAAATATTTCATGTGCTCTTCAGGAATACACGGGGTGTTTTGGAGAAACCTCGGAGCACCCAGGCCACCCTCTTGGTAGCCTTTTGTAAGTCACTCTATTTTAAATACTACATGGTACATCAGTGGCTTTAAAAGTTCAGACCGCTTCCAAAGTAACTACATTTCTCTCAGGAAATAGCTTATTTGCTAGAAGACTCGGATTATGTGGTTAACCACAGACATTTCCAACTTTATATTTTCATCCTTTTTTTCACCCTCCTTTCTCAAGTAGTTCTATATAATATGCTAATTTCAGATTCCAACGATAATGCTAATTTGCCCGCAGAATTACTCAATGTTCTTCCCGTGAGCAGTTGAATTTAAGATATTCAGGAACCAGGTGCATGGAGCAGAAAGTGGGGCAGAAGACGGGAAAGACATGTTAGTCTATGCTTAAGTTTTTTCCTACCCATTGGCCACCAGACTGAAAGGTGAAAGTCAAATCTCACACCATGGGCAGTGGCCCCATATAACTCAGTTAAACATAGAATTTGGTCATGCAATTCAGTGCCCTAACATGCTCTTTGCACCAATAACCTCTCCCACAATTATTTGTTTGGCCACATTATTAAGGTACAAATCCCCATAGTAAGTGACATGGAGGACACACACACACACACACGCACACACACACACACACACAAGACCCTTTTCCTCAATTACTATATAAGCTATTTGATAAAATGAGATAAATGTACCTAGAATGATAACTCATAATTTAAAAAAGTCATTTTCAGATCTAGCCTAATTCACTGATGAGTTTTTCCTTTTCAAAGGCTTACATTGATTTGGTGTAGTAAGCAAGGAGAATGAAATTCAGGACACAAAGTGATAAAAATAGCCGAAAGATTTTTCACTACTCTCTTTATTCTCAGCTCAAGGTAATGGCAAACAACTTTCTAAGTTGCCACATTATTTTCTTCAGCCATCTGCTGGTGAGATTTCCCTTTTACCAATCAATGGAGCCATTTAAAATACTCTATTTTGGCAGCAAAGAGAGTTTAGCTTAAAATACACATCCGGTTCTGTGAGCTTGACCTGCTTAAAAAGAGGAAAGATTTTGTGCTCACTTCTGTTGCAGGTACAAATGATGAGCTGGCGTGATGTTGAGGACTCATTCAAACACCTAATTTTCAGAACATTCTGCAGGCACTTTCTTTCTCTAGTATTTCAATAACCACCATGCAAGCACAATTTTTGCATCAGAGCTTTCACACAAAAGTCATCAAAAATCATTTCCAACTTTCGCTTTTGTTTAATTTGTCTTCCAGAAGAGGGTTCTGTAGATCTTAATGTAACTTAGGAACAACAGATGACAGCTACAATTTGTTAATCTCGTTGGTTTTCCAAAAAAGAAGAAAAACAAAAATGGTTAATATAAAGGATGGGTGTGCTAGACCTACCAACAAAATGGACCAAAGTTACTCCAGTATAGAAATGTAGTCTGTTCTGCCATATGCATACTTCTGTGAAATGAATGAGTTAATAAGACCTTGGCAGAATGGAAATAGTACAATGTGGAAGATGCTTTGGTTCATCAACAAGTTTTCCCAGCCAATAAATGTTTGGTGCCTTCTCTTAAGAGCAGTGGAACAGAAAATATACTAAGTCATGAACATGGCAAGTCACAGAGGAATACAGAACTATGCAGTATCTCCACTCATGCCAGTTGTCTCCATTTGGTCTGCATCTTGGAAGTTCCTAATGTGGTCTGTGTTCCGTTTGCTCTTGTATTCATAATTCAAAAGCCTGAACTTTTCCTTACAGCCTCTTCTATTAATCACATTGCCCTTGTTTTAGGGTAAGTTTGTATAATTACAAACAGCCATTTGTAATTTAGCATATTTTGTTAGCTATCTTAATTTCTTTTCCTTTAGGGCTACTATTGTTCTATGCTCTACGTCTCTTAAGAGGAGTTATAAACCATTTACTTGCTGGGGTCAGAAGGAGATTGAGGGCAATTTTATGTAGAATAATACAAGAAGGCTTTTTCAATGAGATCTTTGGAAGAAAAACAGAGAGACACAAGGTGACAGCTCTCCAAGGGATGAGATTACAATAGACAGGGGTCTGCACAGGTGGAAGTAAGCTCAACTTCTTGGAGGGAACAGCAAGAGGTCAGTGTGGTTGGAGCACTAAGGAGAGGGGGAAAGAGAAGAGGCCAGTGGAGAGCAGAGAGCTTGCTCAGCAAAAGTAGGAAGTATATTTGGGTTTTGCTCTGAGTGAGACAAGGAGCCAGTGGAAGGAACAGAGCATAGGAGAAACATGGTCTGACTTAACATTTTAAACTGGAAGGAGACCAGACAGGAGCCAGATAGGAAACTATTGCAATAATTGCAACGAAAGGTAATGATGGTCTGAACTAGGGTGATAGCCATAGAGGAAGTGAAAGAGGTCAAATTCTGCAGTTCATGACTCTGAGATTTGCAGATGGATATAGATGTGAATGGGGGGAAAATATCATGGATAAGTCCAGGATATTTTTGTTTTTCTGTTTTTTGGTGGGAAAAGAGTGTTCTGTGCAACATTGATGCATACTACACTCTACTTAAAGACCAGCATAAATTAAAAATACAAGATTTTTGGTAAGCCAGTTAAACCTATAGGTAAATATAAGTAATTGTTGAAATTACGGTTTCAAAATTAACTGGAAATATAGAATAGTAGTTAAAGAGAAGATATATAATGTAAAATATTTTAATAATAATAATTCAAGTCTAAAACCATATGACATATTGACAAAATCATAAGAGTAGGATAGAAATTTCTTATGTTAGGAGTTATTAAAGGACATCATCTTATTCTTGAACTTGGTAATAAGGTAAGTATAGATGAATGATATTTCTTAAAAACAAAAACCCAAAAAAATGTCTCTTCATAGAGAGAGGATGTGTGCAAAATATAACTCATAAATAAAAGAATGGAAAGCAAATAATAAGGTAACAGAATTCCAACCACATTATCATGACAAGACATTGTTTAAACTTTCCTATTAAAAGACAAATATCTTCAGGATGTGTTTAAAAATAAAATCCATTGATATGATAAATAAAAGGGAACTAACTAAATCAAAATGACATTTCTTCAAAGAAGTCCAAAGATTTATCAGGCAAAGAGTAGGAAAAAAGTAGGAATAGAATATGAAATCAGCCAAAAATTTATTTAAGATGGAAAAGCACTAAGCAAAATAAAAATTTACATATCTTGTGGATTAAAGATAGAATCTACAATAAAAAATATGTGTCCCGGATAATAGAACATCTATATATCAATCTTAAATTGTTAAAAATACAAAGAATTATCAACAGGTAAGGATTATTCTATTTGTCTTTAAAACCTCTCTCTAGGTCAAGGAAGACCAAAAACGTAAGAAAATTAAAAAAGGTAAAACTTTACAAAGACATAAAAAAAGACTTGAGTAAAGCAAGAGACATGCAAGTTTCTTTTACAGTAAGTCATAAACCTTCTATTTTGTCCAAAACTAATTAGTAGATTTGATGAAATTCCAATCATTAGCCATTCATAAATTTTTGGAACTTGATAATATAATTCTAAAGTTCTTCTGAAGAAATAAATTTGGTGAAGATAAAATAAAGGGAAACACAACTGAAAAACACAGTGTAATGTAAGATACCTGTTCAACCGGATTTGAAAATGCACCATAAAATTACAATTAAAAAAAAAAAGCAGTACTTGTGGAATTATTGACAAGTATATTTATTTTTGTTTTTTTTGTTTTGTTTTGTTTTTTGCGGTACGTGGGCCTCTCACTGCTGTGGCCTCTCCCATTGTGGAGCACAGGCTCCAGACGCGCAGGCTCAGTGGCCATGGCTCATGGGCCCAGCCGCTCCGCGGCATGTGGGATCCTCCCATACCGGGGCATGAACCCATGTCCCCTGCATTGGCAGGCAGACTCTCAACCACTGAGCCACCAGGGAAGCCCTTGACAAGTATATTTATATGTGAGAAAGATAGCTCACAAATAAACCTGAGTAATCATAACTACAAAATATTAGAATATAATGAAGTTAGCAACATAAGTCTGTGAGTAAAAATTAATCATTCCAAACAGAGTCTTAAATTAAAAACAACTAGAAATTTACTTGGAAAAAAAAATTTAGAGCTTTCCTTCAGATCATTTGTAAACTTAAATTCCAGATATACAGAAAGTTAAAAGATTTAAATGCAACCCTGATTAGCAAATATAGAGAAATATTTATCTGATCTCTGAATGGGAGAGGAAATCTGAACACAGAAATAATGAAAGGTATTAAACAACCAAGACACACACACATAAACGAATTGCTTTGATTGGCATAAAAACTTCAAACTTCTGTGTTTCAGAAGAGCCTTTTAAAAAAATGTGAGAAAAAAAAAGTGTGTTTTCATGAAACACAAAAGACAACCAAGCTTTCCTCAGAACTTTCCCATAGGCCATTGGTTTCACCCCAGGATTCCAAATGACCACCCAATTAACCTCTGGTCATCCTTTAGATCTCAAAGTAAATGTCACTTTTCCAGGGAAACCCTTCCTAAATCCCTCAGGCTAGATTAGCTCTTAAAAACCCCTGCACTTTCCTGTCTTGTCATTTTTCACAGAAATCATATACTCTTTTTAGCTCTGCATTTGTTCTGCTCGATATTATCTTCCCAACGTTTAGAACTGTGCATGTTCAAATATTATATTTATTTAATGAATAACCATTAAAAGTAGTCAAACTATTGCGTATAGATAGTTTTACCCCTAAGAATCCATGCTAAATAAATAAGCCAAAAGGTTCACAAAGATTTGTATATGAATGTTACATAAATCTGAATGCAGCCACAAAAGAAGTACACTGACAACTACTTATGACATAACAAAACTTGAATCTCAGGGAATTCCCTGGAGGTACAGTGATTAGGACTCTAGGTTTCCACTGCAGGGGGCACGGGTTCAATCCCTGCTTGGGGAACTAAGATCCCACGTGCCGCCACGCAGTGTGGCCAAAAAATTTTAAAAATTTAAAAAAAGCAAAACTTGAATCTCAGATTAGTGATAATGAGGACCAATAGTCCTGGAAGTTCACTGTGTGTTTTTCATGATAATTCAATTAATACTCAACCCCTGCCCCAACTGTCATGTAGATATTATCATTATTCCTATTATATAGGTAAGGAAACTTGGCAAAGAGAAATTGAACTGCTTGGCTGAGGTAGGACAGTTAGCAAGCAGCTCAGCAAGGATTCCAACCCAGACATCCAAACTTGAGAGCCTGTAGCCTCTACACTCTTAAGCATTATGTCATATTATGCTACCAAGTTGTACACACACAAAAACACACACTCACACTTAACAATCTATATACACAAAAATAACCTACCTGGTTATTTTTATTTTCTTATTTGTACGTTTATGTATTTTCCAAATTTTCTACCAAAAAAAAAACAACTATATCATTTTTATAGTCAGAAAAAAATGACTTATAAAGGGTAGGAAAATCCTAATTAGAGTGGTTTTCACTGGGTGAATTCTTCCTAACCAGAAATTTCCAGAAATTATAAATAGTTTCTGTTTTTGTTTAATTTGTCCCCAGTAAGAACACTTTAGAAAGCTGAAGCACTTTTGCAGTACCGTATCATAAAAGAAAGTCAGTTTTGTTGGTATTTTACGATGATGGCCATTCCAAGCACGGAGACAGAAGTCAAGATGGATAAATTGGTCTGTTGATTACTAAGTAACTTAATATTCTAACTTAAGTATACAAATTATGTTCTGAGGATATATTTCTGAAGATATATGTGTGTGTGTGTATATATATATATATATATATATATATATATATATATATATATATATACTATCTATCACTAAAAGTACTAAAATCACATTTCAAATTCAAATCTGAGTTTTCCAACATTTTATATTTTTCTACCTCTCTGTCCCTATTCTCAGTGAATAGCATAAATGAACAGTAAATCTTTAAGAATTTAGAGTTATTGACACTTTAATGTTTTTAAAAAGTGTGTACCTAGCAACCAGAGGAGAGCCAGGAGAATCAAACTCATAAATTCCTATCAGGCATAAAATCCACAGAGATTGTGTATCTACATATGTGAGGTTCATTGCATTATTAAGTCCTGTAATTCATAGCTGTCTAGGGTGCAAAAGTAGCCAAATGTCAGCACTGAGGAAAGGCTGGACCCAAGCTCCACACTGACATTCTCAGTATTTTGAGACTATCTATGAAACAAAAAGATTCACCGAAACTAAGAGCAAAACAATAAACTACAATCTTCCTGGTAGATAAATGTATAAAGAATAAAGCCAAGGTGTGACAATGTTATTCCTCTTTATTACGGAAGTTTTGTGAAATTACTTTTTAAATTCAACTGTCCTTTTCAGTTGCTCTCATTTTCCTTATGGAAACTGCCAGAGGGGCAGAGAAATGTTTTTCCTTTAAGTAAGAAGGAGAGAATGTCTAATAAGCACTAACATAGTAACATGTTAGGATGGAATAATGGTCTATTAATGCAGTGCTGTTTATTTCCTTGAACAGCACATCAGTGAAAAGGTACTGTCACCTCATAACCAGGGTAGATAGTTCTAAAATTGTCTCTTCTTTCAAAAAGTCAAGCTAAATACTGAAGTAAAATAATAATCTGGAATTTAAAATTTTCAATCAAAAATAGAAAAGGTGGGGATAGAAGAAACTAAGTCAGGAAAATGATGATGATCATTAAAGCTGAGTGATGGATAGAGACTCATTACACTTTGTTCTCTGCTTCTGTGTAAAGTAAAATAGAAAAAACGAAAAACTAAAGAGAAGTTGTAGTTCTTTTATCCAACTTACAAATCAATGTCAGTACTTGAAATAATTTAAGATGTGACTTACATTAGTGTCCTTTTCTACTCTTCCCCATGTTTGGGGGGACAGAGAATAAATGTATGTAAAGTACCCACACTTAAAAACACAGAAGCACTCCTTAAAACAACTTGATACGGAACACGAGAGCAAATCATGTAACAGAAAGAAACAAGGAAAGAAATAAAGGAAGGAAGGAAGGGAGGGAGGGAGGGAGAGAAGGAGGAAGAAAGAAGGAAAGAAGGAGAGAAAGAAAGAAAGAAGGAAAGAAGGAAAGAAAGGAAAGAAGGAAGGAAGGAAGGAAGGAAAGAAAGAAAGAAAGAAGGAAGGAAGGAAGAAAGAAAGAAAGAAAGAAAGAAAGAAAGAAAGAAAGAAAGGAAGGAAGGAAGAAAGAAAGAAAGGAAGAAAAGAGGGAGGGAGGAAGGAAGGAAGGAAAGAAGACGGAAGGAGGGAATTGGAGAGAGGGGGAGAAAGGCATTCTTTTTATTTGCAGTGCTATAAAACATAGAACAATTAAATGAGTTTTCTGTTATAAAAGGCTGTGAATTTATCAGTTTTTCTACAAAGGTCTGATTTAAATATTATCATAGGCTATAAAAAATTTACTACTTTATAGTATAGACTCCTAGAACTTCTATTTTGCATCAAGAAGTAAACTAAGCAGAGAGAGTGAAAATAAAAAGTCACTTTTGCTTGCATATATTCAGAATTCAATATTAAGGATTAAAAACTTATTATGGCTAATGAAGTACATACCAAGGGATTTTAAATATATAATGTATATATATGTACATATGTAAAGCATATATATATATATATATATATATATATATATATATATATATATACTTTTCTTTTTTTGTATATTTGAAAGAAAAGCTGAGTAAAGAGGAAGGAATTAATATGAAGACACTCAGGGATTTCTCAGTTCCTTAAGCTGAGGGAGACAGGATCATTGGTGAAGCAGGAACACAATGGTTGGCCCAGATAGAGGTCACATTTGGCAACCTTGAAGTTGCAGATGAGGGAGTTCAGCTGAAAGATTAGATCAATAGGCAAGGATCAAAGATCTCTGATTTCTAGCTGAAGCTCTTCACCAGACGTGTTAGATTAGTTGAGTACAGAGTTTCTCTCCATTTTTCTTCTTTAAAGAGAGCTAAGGGTTTACCAGTTCCCTGCTGCATCTTGCATAAAAGCAGGGAAGCTGACCAAATAACAAACACAGGGGTTGAGCAGCTGCCAGAAGTAAGGGCCTTTATAATATTGTTCTGGTTTTTCACTTATTTCAAGTTGGTTTATTCAGTTCTGAATGTTCCAGAACCTTTCACCTTCAAAATTTTCACCAAAGTTGTTAACAAGAGTAGAATCATCAGGCTTGGCTTTCATCTCCTGACTTCTCAGAGCATGCCAGAGGTAATGATAAAAACGGGACTCATTCCAAAGGAACCTTGAGGGGAAAGGGAAGAAGAGCAGGGGCATGGACCATCCATCAGCTAAATAAACAAATTCTGAATAAATGGAAGTTGGCTGGAGGCCTCTATCTCAAACAATAAGGACACGCAATCTGAAAAGCTAGATCTCCAAGTCTATGGGCAAGTTCCTTTGCTGCTACAGATCACAGAGATGATATCTAGTTTTCAAAGTACAAGATATTCCGGAGTGTTCTCCCTGGCACTAGGACAATTTCTTTCAGAAGTTGGGTATTAGTTAAATCCTGTGCTTTTCTAATTAAAATGCTCTTACACTAGCACTAATATTCTAATACTCTACATTTTTAATATCCTATAAGAAAGCAGTAGTGATAATAGAATTTCCTTGTATGGACCTTCAGTGCAACTTTAGGTTGGAACTCTGAATTGAAGACACAACTATGCAAGATTGCTAAAGAAATCACAGAATATCCTGTTTATTTTTGAGTCTAGGCTCTCTTTTTCCTTTCTTAAGACAAAAGCCATTGGCTTTTCGACCAAAACTCATAACAGTATTGTATTTTTTTTTCTTTAAAAAACATATGCATGTGAAACATTAAAAGATTAAACTTTAAACAAAGCTGAACACCTGGAAAAGCTTTTGATCCCATAGAGTTGTAAACAGTCAAAAAACCTCACTTTGGGCTACACTAAAAATTGCAGGGACAGTTGCAACACAGTAATACTAAGTTCTTAGCATGATGGGAAGAAGGCAAAACATATAATTTTACAAAAGAAAAATAAAGGCATTGTTGAGAGTCCAGAATTAAGGAATGGAACATTTATTTCTCTGAGGGATTTTTCCATCCACAATGGTGGGATGTTAGGGGAAAAAATACCATACCATTAATTCTTTCTAACATATCTGACTTAAATGATCAATAACCACAAAACAGATACAATCAAAATGTGAAAGTTTGTTAATTACAGAGCATCAATAATAATAAAGTCTGTCTTCAGGTTGCTGGATATTACACTTATTCATATTCAGAACCCAGAGGAGAAAGGAAACTAATACTGTTAAAACAAATGCTTACTTTTAAGTAATATTTTAACAGCGACTCTGCTGAATAATCAAACTGTCAACCCCAAAGGTTTTGTGGAGCAGGAACAGCCCATTGTATTCTAACAGCACATCTTTAAGAAAAACTGCACTCCTTAAGAATATAGTGTCCACGAATGAAACTTAAAAGCTTTTGCACAGCAAAGAAACCATAAACAAGATGAAAAGGCAACCCTTCAGAATGGGAGAAAATATTTGCAAATGAAACAACTGACAAAGGATTAATCTCCAAAACTTACAAGCAGCTCATGCAGCTCCAAAGCAAAAAGACAAACAACCCAATCCAAAAAATGGGCAGAAGACCTAAATAGACATTTCTCCAAAGAAGATATACAGATTGCCAACAAACACATGAAAGAATGCTCAACGTCATTAATCATTAGAGAAACGCAAATCAAAACTGCAGTGAGGTATCACCTCACACCAGTCAGAATGGCCGTCATCAAAAAATCTACAAACGGTAAATGCTGGAGAGGGTGTGGAGAAAAGGGAACCCTCTTGCACTGTTGGTGGGCATGTAAATTAATACAGCCACTATGGCGAACAGTATGGAGGTTCCTTAAAAAAACTAAAAATAGAACTACCATATGACCCAGCAATCCCACTACTGGGCATATACCCTGAAAAAACCATAATTCAAAAAGAATCATGTACCTCAATGTTCATTGCAGCTCTCTTTACAGTAGCCAGGACATGGAAACAACCCAAGTGTCCAGCGACAGATAAATGGATAAAGAAGATGTGGCACAAATATACAATGGAATATTATTCAGACATAAAAGGAAATGAAATTGAGTTATAGTGAGGTGGATGGACCTAGAGCCTGTCATGCAGTGAAGAGAGTCAGAAAGATAAAAACAAATACCGTATGCTGACACATATATACGGAATCTAAAAAAAGAAAAAAACAATGGCTATGAAGAACCTAGGGTCAGGACAGGGATAAAGACGCAGATGTAGAGAATGGACTTGAGGACACAGGGAGGGGGAAGGGTAAGCTGTGACAAAGTGAGAGAGTGGCATGGACATATACACACTACCAAATGTAAAATAGCTAGTGGGAAGCAGCCACATAGCACAGGGAGATCAGCTCAGTGCTTTTTGTCCACCTAGAGGGGTCGTATAGGGAGGGTGGGAGGGAGATGCAAGAGGGTGGAGAGGTGGGGATATATGTATATGTATAACTGATTCACTTTGTTATAAAGCAGAAACTAACACACCATTGTAAAGCAATTATACTCCAATAAAGATGTTAAAAAAAAAGGAATATAGAGTCCATTCTCAGCAATATATTTGGACTTAATCACTTTGAACAAATAATAAGAATCTTTAATTCAGGCAGTCATTCCCTGAAATATGATTACACATCCTTCAAGATATATATGCTGAAAAAAAGACAAAAACAAAAAGAAGAAAAGAACAACCATATTTTCTTAAGAAACATAATAAAAAGACAAATCTGCAGAATGAGTGATATTAGATCATCATTCTGCTGCTATAATAAATGCAGATAAGAATCAGTAAATATCCCTGAGCCCCTATTTTGTACAAAGCCCTGTCTGAGGAACTGAGAAGGACACACAAGAAAGAAAAAAGAGAGAAAGAGAGAAAGAAAAGATAAAACGATGGAAGAAAGGGCTGGAGGGAGAAAGGGAGGATAGGAAAAAAGACAACCTTACCTTCAGGCTTACAATATAGCTGGAGAAATAAAATGTTTACATGTGAAAAGTTAATTAATAAGACAAGAAAGCGAGTCTAATGAGTTGTATGCACGATCAGAAATACAGAAGAGAGAGGTTACTGCAGGTCAAAGGGTCAAGGAAGATTTCAGAGACGGATTGGAGACATAAACATGAAACAGAGTGAATGGAATTGAAGCAGGCAGGGAACCTTGTCTTAGTTCGGGCTGCTATGACAAAGTACCATACACTGCATAGTTTACAAACAACAAAACTTTTTTCTCACAGTTCTGAAAGCTGTCAATCTGAGATCAGAGTGCCAGCACAGTTGGGTTCTGTGAGCGCTTTCTTCTGGGTTGCAGACTAACTTCCTACTGTATTTTCACATGTCAGCAAGAGGGCAAGAGCATACTTTAGGGTCCCTTTTAAAAGGTCACTAATCCCTTCCTGAGGGCTCTACCTTCATGACATAATTACTTCCCGAAAGTCTCATCTCATTGAGGGCTAGGATTTTAACATGGGTAGAAATAAACAATCCGACCATTGCAGATATGCTCCAGATGCATGTGTTCTAGTCTGTTCCAGTTCCTCATAATGGCAAGTGGCATGCATACCTAATACCACTAGTTGGATTTGGTAGAGTGAAGAGCAGGAAACCTTTCCAGCACAGAGCAAAGAATAAAAAATGTGTGTAATAGATCCTGAAAAATGCTTCCTGCCTTGTAGCTTCATTCCAGTTCACTCAAATATATAGGTCAACTTAACTTGTTAAAAAGTTACCTAGAGAGCTTCCCTGGTGGCGCAGTCATTGAGAGTCCGCCTGCCGATGCATGGGACACGGATTCATGCCCCGGTCCAGGAAGATCCCACATGCCATGGAGCGGCTGGCCCCGTGAGCCATGGCCGCTGAGCCTGCGCGTCCGGAGCCTGTGCTCCACAACGGGAGAGGCCTCAACAGTGAGAGGCCCACGTACTGCAAAAAAAAAAAAAAAAAAAAAAAAAAAAAAAAAAAAAGTTACCTAGAGAAATTATTAAATATTTGGATATTATAAATTTAAAAAATGAATCCAAATTACAGAGGCAAATGATGTGATCTTTGAAGATAAATATGCCAAAACTCACATATCTAAATTGACATCCTCCTTCCCCAAGTCTAATCACTTTGGACAGCAGGTCATGAGCCCAGAGCAGGCACTGCTTCAAGGACTAGAGTTCCTCCTTGGAACAGTCTTCAGATCGAATTCAGAAAAGCAACCTGTCTCATTGCCTCCCAGCCATGTTTCATTTTTGACCAAAAATGGCATCACCCAGCTTCAACACCCACCTTAGTCATGGTACTTGGCTGCAAAGGACTTTGGTTGGGTCCAAAATAAAATCCTCCTTCAAAGAGAGATTTGCCACCACAAGAGATATTTGAAGAATGAGCTGCAGGCTCTAAAGGTAATTCCAATGGATCCATTCCAGAAATATTAAAGTCATGGTAGCATTACTAGGAAAAGAGTATGTACTTCCCAAATGACAGCCTTAAAGGGCCAGAGTGCTTTGGAGTGAGCATTCTGTTTTGTCTGTTGAAAAAGATTCGGTCATATTGAGAGGTTGTTTGACATAGTGGCTGAACATGCAAAATCTGGAATCACACTGCTTGGCTTTGGATCTCAGCTGTTCCATTTACTTGCCTTACCCTTCACCACCTTACCTCAATGTTCCATCTATAAAATGGTAAAAATAACTAACTTCACACAGTTTGTATAAGGATCCAATTCTGTAATACCTGCAAAATTACAGAATTGGGTACCTGGTACCTAGTAAACAGTACTAATCCTCAGGTGGTGGTAGATATTAAAGTAACAGTTATGGCATCAGCAAGTATTTCCAAGCAAAGATTAATGTGAAGGCAGTGGAGTACTTAATGATGTACATACTCTGTCCTGTTGACAAAGACATTTGACACCAGCTTTGTTACCAGTTACATACAACTCTCTTCACCATGATTGACTGTATGCTTCTTCTCAAGGAACCATCTACATTTCTGGACTATGCTTTCCATACTGACTGATGTGTTTCAGCTTGACAACAAAATCTACATCTAAAACATCTCTTTGGTCCAACCAAATAACAGTATAAATTTGTGGACAGAGAGAGTTTATTTAGAGAATGCATAATATACATGCATATCACTGTATCTGCACTAGAAGGAGACGGGGGTAGAAGCCACAAAGAACCCAGCAACCCTTAGATGTATGCATTAAATTGTTTGTTTTCCCCCTATAACCTGGCGCTCATTAAAGCTCTTGGTAGTAAACGCACAATCTCCTCAAAATCTTAGAAAGAAACAGTCAGTCCTTGTATGTACTAGTTTACTTTGTCTGCTAGTACAGTTTCCCATCATGAAGATCCTGCCACACTTTCATGCTAGAATTTAACGTATTAAAAACAAGCTATTCTTCAGTTCCTTTCTGTTTGCCGTCAATGGGTTTGAAGTCCTGGATCTTTTACTCATTAAATATGTGACCTTGAACGAGTCACTTAATTTCTCCAGATCTCAGTTATTTCTTCAGCAAGGTTAGAGCATTGGATTAGCTTATCTTTGTGGTCTAAAATCTTTTTCTTTCTTAATATCTCATGTCACTGGAGGACGACTTGGAAAGCCATCTCTAATTCATTATATCCTGATACTGAGCTTCAACTCACAAAGATGCACAGAGGGAGATATCACTGTGACGACCCAGGCAATTTCCTTTAAAGCTTTTTTTTTTTTTTTTTTTTTTTTTTTTTGTGGTACGCGGGCCTCTCACTTCTGTGGCCTCTCCCGTTGCAGAGCACAGGCTCCAGATGCGCAGGCTCAGCGGCCATGGAGCACGGGACCAGACACTCCGCGGCATGTGGGATCTTCCCGGACCGGGGCACGAATCCATGTCCCCTGCATCGGCAGGCGGACTCTCAACCACTGTGCAACCAGGGAAGCCCTGTTTTGTTTTTTCTTTAATCCAATTTCTCCCCATTATACTGTCATTTTAATTGTGTACTAACATAGAAATATCAGATTGGGTTTAAATGACCTTTACTTAGCACAGAATTACTTGGAGGTTTTCACTTTCAGTTACATCATTTTTCATGGGCTAAGCCCTCTAGCAGGCATGCATTCCCCATAAAAGTGTTCATCTGGATTTTATGCTTTTTGCTGTCTCTGTTTCTTTTTTTTTTTTTTTTTTTTGCTGTACGCGGGCCTCTCACTGCTGTGGCCTCTCCCGTTGCGGAGCACAGGCTCCGGACACACAGGCTCCGCGGCCATGGCTCGCGGGCCCAGCCGCTCCGCGGCATGTGGGATCTTCTGGGATCGGGGCACGAACCCGTGTCCCCTGCATCGGCAGGCGGACTCTCAACCACTGCGCCACCAGGGAAGCCCAACTGTCTCTGTTTCTTAACCGCACCTTTTTCTTTTATATCTCTCCTTCCTATAGAGTTCCTAGAACTGTAGTCCACACATAATAGAAACTCAGTAAAAATTTTACTCACTGGCAAACATACGGGCTTCCTGCAAAGAGCAGCCATGGTTTCAAATATTTATAGCACCTATGGCTAAAGTAATCTTACAGGGGACTCTGCACCCTTGCTGCTATGGAAGTGGACAGACATACCTGTGGTTCTAAATTTCTTTGGAAGCTTGCATATTACCTAAGCCCTTTGAGTTTTAGTTTCCTCATTTGTAAATGAAGATCTACCTAAGGATGGCTCTTCAATAAATGAGAGTTTATATGTAAAGCTTCTAGCGCACCAAAGGAATATTATTATTCTTATTGATATTAATATCTGGAGCAGCTGGACTCCAACTCCAACCTGACTGTTGGACACAACAACTCAGTTATTTCAGAAAGTTTCTCTGTAATAAGAACTGATCTGACTTAAATTGGCCTTCGGAAGCTTCTAGAAACTAACAAGTTTCTCAGCTCCAAACAAAGCATAGACAAATTACAGTTATCCATGCCCTGGAGTGTGATGCATTGACAACAAGCAACATGAGTGACAAATTCTACTATACAGGGTAAATCTATTTTTCTAGGTATTAAATTAAGAGTAAAAACATTTTTGCTTTTACTATTAACCTTGACCAATTCCCAACTTCATAAACAACCTTTTGTGGAATCTTACTTTCCTTATAATTGGGACTATAATATATAATATAATTGGGACTATTTTGATGGTGGCAATGGTTATCTTAGATGACCAAGGTCCTGAACTATGACTTATACCAAGTGCTTGAAATAAAATTTCCATGTTCCCTCTTTCCTTGGTTCACACTTCAGAATAAATTATGAAATAAACAGCACATACTCTTAATCCATCAGATTGACAGAAAGCCAGAGCTTCTAGATATATCAAGTCATAGTCATAAGAAAGAGTGAGCCTGTGGTTTATTTTTTTTTAAGTTCGTTAGAAATGACCCAAAATACATTTCTCACTTATTGTGAATATTTTCACATACAACAAAATAATGTTATCGCTATTTGTTCATATACACAAAAAGTATTGTGACTTTTAAAAAAATTGTTTTTTAATGATGATGTTATTGTGAGGGAAAATGTACAGCAAAAGTTTAAACCATGGAAGAAAGAAAGGTACTAGAACCTGTTTTTATTTATATTGGATTCTAAAATGTACCGTTATTTCTATGATGATTGTGCTTTTAGAAATATTTTGCTATCAAAGCATCCACAACAACAGTGTTTTAGCTTTCCCTGGAAAAAAAAAAAAATAATATAAACTGAGACCTCTAGTGGAGGAAAGTGGGAACTGCCCCCCGATTCCTTGTTCTAACTTCATCACACTAATTGATTCTTTCCTAGAAAATGTAGGGGTTTTTAATAACTTTTAAAACCTGCATATTTACCTCTTGAACAGTTAGTAACTTTCACTATCTCTTTATATTAAATACTTAGCAATGAAAATGAATGTATATATGATACATACATAAAATTTGAAAAACCAGTTGTTTTGATTGTAAATGGTTTAGGGAATTTAACATAGAGTTTGAAAACTAAAACATCATTTGGATCACAAACTCTTTTATTCCCTAGTGAAATGACTCACTGTGATTTTGTACCCTGGGGATGAAATGTGCACTGGGACTCTGGAATCCTGTAACAAGGATGATGCAGAGACTAAAAATACTTGACATTTATACATTGTTTGACATCCTGGAACATGAAAGCACTGTTGAAGTGCTTTATCACTATCCCAGCCACAAACAAAATGATAAACACTGCAATGTACTGCCTGAAATATGAGGCCAACTTGACAAGAAGAAATGGCTGGAGGAAGGTTATACAAAATAATAATAACAAGACAGTGAACGGAACCTAAAGGTCTTCAGAGATTTAAGGTCTGCAGCTGTACATGAGTTCTCTGCAGAAATAGTTTAGATCACATGTTTTTCCACATACTTTAATTTATAGCTTTATTTGCCATAAAAACAAAAACCAGATTGAGTCTGTAAAGAGGATCCCTAAGGTATCATTTATAGATAACTCTGGTTGGAGATTGTCCAAGAGGACATGGACTCTTTAGCTTGGTAAACCCTGTGTTCAAATGAAACAGCTCTGAATTCAAGTGGGAAAAAAATGCTCAGAAGATAAGGTTTTTGACATGGTCGTTAAAACGCCAGTAATTCAAAATGAGAAAAAGTTGTTCCCAAAGACACACATAAGCATAAAGTATAAAACACTTACCTAACACATACATTTTACTACAAAGTCAAGGTAAAGGTAAGAAATATACAGGATTGATCTTAGACTGAGCAGGATTACAATATGTTTTATTTTATTCATACTTTTGAAAATATTTACTAATTTTATATCCTGTATAAAGCCTTTGATTTACTCTTAAGGGATAGAAGAGACAGACAAAAGAGTGAGTTCCTCCACACTTCTGTTCTCCTTTGGGAAGTCAACTTCAGATAAAATCGCCTAACAATAAAATGTAGTACATGGCTTTGCTACCACAGTAAGAGTTACAGATAAAATGGACATTGGAGAGAAGAGACTAATACAGAGTGGGATGATTGAGAAAGTCTGCAGAAGAAAAAGAATGTGAACTATGACCTAAACTATGAGTGGGATTGGGATAGGCCTAGAAAGGCATTCCTAGAGGTATGGCAGAAACTGAAGCAAAATCTTAGAAGTAGAAATGAGTTTAGGACAGGAGTTTCTTTTAGGGAAATCATGAAGAGAAAAGGTAAAAAGTAGCTCATCAAACCATTCTAGGCTTGGGGTAGAATGGAGGTAATAACTAAAAGCAGTAAGGATTGCATGAAAACCTGATGAATTCCATAAGCGGTGTCCTGGGGACAACAGGGAGGGAGTCAGCATTAACTTGAGACTTCAGGGGCTGCATATCAGTATTTGCTGAACACTGACTACTGTCTGAGAGCTATAAGTATTGGTATATGGTATTGGTAGGATATTAAAAATAAATAAATCTTGACCCAAGCTTAAAAGAAAGTGTAATTCAATTGTCAAGATAAAATTTAGGCTCAAAATATTTGGAAACACATACAAAAAAGAGTAATATGAAACCTGGTTAATGGCTAAGATAAATCAGAAGCTGGGAAATGAGGAACCAAGGAAGTTACAGAATTTAAGTTTTCTATAAATCCATCCTGTTTTTTTAAGGAAGTGCATTATTATGATGGTTAGTTTTATGTGTCAACTTGGCTAGGCCACAGTACTCAAATATTTGATCATACATACTTGGATGCTTCTGTGAAGGTATTTTTTTAGATGTAACTAACATTTAAATCAGTAGGCCTCATCCAATCAGTTGAAGGGCTTATGAAAAAGACTGACAGCCCCCAGTGATGAAGAAAGTTTGCCTACAGACCACCTTCAGACTTGGACTGCAACACCAGCTCTTCCATGGGCCTCCAACCTGCTGGCCTGCCATGCAGATTTTGGAAGTGATAACCTCTATAATCACATGAGCCAATTCCTTAAAATAAATACCTGTTTCTGTCTTTCTGGCTCTCTTTCTCTCTATATATACACAATACACACACACACACACACATCTTATTTGTTTTGTTCTCTAGAAACCCTGACTAATACAACTATGAACTAGGCTGATATAGAGAATGTTGTGACAGATGAAAGCAGCAAACAAATCTCCGCAAGTGGAGAACTTCATCAAATGTTCATAGGCATCTGGTTGGGTTGCTTTTTGTTTTGTCTTCTTTTCCTTGGAATGGAAAATTCATTTCAAAGCATGATCAGAAATAAAGTTAATTGGAATTAGAAACTAGTGAGCAAATAGTCTTCAGCTCTAATACAGGTACTGATGGATTGGTCTAGGCTCAAACAATTCATGTTAGACACTAACATAAGCTGGATAAAACGCAACCATTAGAAAAAAAAGAAAAACTACATCATTTTTGTGTCACCAAATAATATATTCACTAGGAGGCTGTTCCTCCTTCAAAGTACCTCTTTTCCAGTATGATGGTTCCTCCAAAGCCAGACGTATTTGCCATATGATCCAGTAATTCCACTTCAATACCCAAAAGAACTGAAAGAAAGGGCTCTAACAGATATTAGTACGCTAACATTCATAGCAGCATTATGCACAAAAACCAAAATGTAGAAACAGTACAAATGTTCATCAGTGGATGAACAAATGAACAAAACATGGTGTATACATATGATGGAATATTATTCAACCACAAAGGGGAATGAACTTCTGATATATGCTACAACATGGATAAACCTTCTGCACATAATGTTAAGTGAAATAAGCCAGATATGAGGTCAAATATTGTATGATTCCACTTATGTGAGGTACTCTGAACAGAAAAATTCATAGAGGTAGAAAGTATAATGGTGGTCACTAAGGATAGGGGGAAAGAGGGAGCAAAGAGGTATTGCTTTGTGGGTACAGAGTTTCTGTTTGAGATGATTAAAAAGTCCTAGAGATGGATGTTTGCACAATAATGTGAATGTACTTAATGTCACTGAACTATATACTTAAAAATGATTAAAAACGGGCCTCCCTGGTGGCGCAGTGGTTGAGAGTCCGCCTGCCGATGCAGGGGACACGGGTTCGTGCCCCGATCCCGGAGGATCCCACGTGCCGCGGAGCGGCTGGGCCCGCGAGCCATGGCCGCGGAGCCTGTGTGTCCGGAGCCTGTGCTCCGCAACGGGAGAGGCCACAGCAGTGAGAGGCCCGCGTACAGCAAAAAAAAAAAAAAAAAAAAAAAAAAAAATGATTAAAATGGTAAATTTTGTGTGGTATATTTTACCACCATAAAAAAGTACCTATTTTCTGGGCAGGCAAGTGAGCTTGCAATAGGGACTGAGGAAAATTAGTAGCTATCAGAGTTAGGCAAAGACATCCTGAATTTAAGAAGAGAAAGATGATTAGACCGGGGCTAATATTGGAAGGAGATAAAGAAATTGGCTGAATGAGAACCTTGAGGGTCTCAGGACAATGATAGCATCTGTATGCTGAGCCAGTAAGAACTGGGTGAGCCAAAGTACACATCATAGTGAGTAGCATAAGCCCCGCAGAGGATACACCCACACAAAAACACACATAAGAATTTTCCACTAAATATTTATTCATGAATAATAGTGGTGACTGCAAACAATCCTTCCAAATTTGCTCTTTAAATGGCCATATGATTATAGTCAGAAAAACATTTATTGAACTCCAACTGAACTCAGAAGTATACCGTTTCTCAATTCATATGGGTAAATTTGATACATTATAGTCTTTTCTTAATACTTCTTTACTAGAGAACTTTTAATTCATTAGAAAGATTCAAAATGAAAATTTTCAGAAACGTGATATAGAAAGACATGTTGGTTGTTTGTTGCTACAAAGAAACCACCTAAAAATGTAGTGACTTAAAACAACGATTATTTAATTAGCTCATAAATCTGCAGTTTGGGCAAATCTTCATAGGACAGGCTCATCTCTACTGTGTGAGATGTCAGCTAATATTCAGAACCTGAGGAACCACTTCCAAGATGGCTTACCCAAACTACTGGGAAGCTGATGCTGGCTATCAGCTGGCAACTCATCTGAGGACGTGGGTTATTCCTCTTCACGTGGGCCTCTCCAGCTGGGCCTCTCTCTAGCTACTTGGGCTTCCTCACAACATGGTAGTTGGATTTCAAGAGCAATAGTGTCAAGAGAATGCCTTTTATGACATAGCCTTGGAAGTCATTTTCATAGGTTCACCTAGATCAGATTCAAAGGAAGGAAAGGGACATAGATCCCCCACCTCTCAGTGGGACAGTTGTCAGCATCACATTATGAGCAAAGCATGTGAAATAGGAGATATCGTTGAAGTCATTTGGGAAAATACATTCTGCTACCCTAGATATTATAAAGGAGAAATACAGCTAAATCAAATTTTAAAAGTTAAGTTTATTTAAATTTAAAATGAATATCATACTTGAATACATGGGGTCTGCTAAAAGTGATATTATGATATTAAATTTACTTTTGGTACCTTATCAATTTACTAGCCCCTTCTTCTACTCCAGCCATTCCCCTTCAGGCCTCAAAACTTCTATAGGTCAATTCTAGAAGCTTCATCATCTCTGCCTCTGAAGGTGGCCTTCTGAAAATCATGGCTGACAGTGTCATGTTATCCTTCCCTCATCTTTATCTCCCTGATACTTATCTTGAACCTCATCTTGAACCTCTCAAATAACTGTTATAATAAATTAATATCTGTTATAGAAAACTGATGGAGAGCTTGAGATATATATATATATATATATATATATATATATATATTAAAGGATGAAATTTAAAAGAATATAAAATTATGATTCCCATACAAATATAAAATGGATATGTGTCAAAGATTTTATTTAACTCATTAAAATAATGAGGGAACAAATGAGATGTTATAACAGATTCAAAGATCTCAAAGGACCACACATTTATGGTAGAAATGCTGAAATAAATTTACAAATGGGTGCACACTGGCAAAACTGCTCAACATCCACAGGGTCATCAATTGCATTCCAAGGAACACAATCTGCATTTTCATGGACAGGATCTATTTCCATTTCTATTAATTTATACAAGTTAGCTTCTATCTCTACTGAGTTATAAAAGAACATAATTAAAGATAAAGACACACCTCCCCTCTAAGATTACATAATCTCCAAAGGCTCCTGCATTTTATTGAAAGGATGTTCAATAATCTCTTCTATCCATTTCAAAATTTTCTACACTCTTCCCCAGATCTTAAAGTATCATCATGATTGACTTAACCAATCAGGGCCCATTTGTTTTCTAATATTTTAGTGGTTAAAATAGTAAGGCTATAAAATCAAATAGAAAGAGTAGAAGGAACAGCAACAAGGTGTAAATTAGAGGTTGAAATTGACTGATGGATTATTTCTGGTGCCTTTACATCTCAACTCCCTTATTCATATGTAGATTGGCTTGCCTGATGTAGAAAATGCGTGCTCACTATAGCACCATCCAGTGTATGCAGTGAGAAGAAGAGAATTCCAACAGATGCACTTCCAGCTGGTTATCAGTCCCTATAGATGATCATTTTTCCGTCCATGCCCAGAAACAAACAGGAGACCATTGTGGAACTCCCAACTCAGCTCTTCAGGACTTAAGATGAACTTCTCTGCAAAAGCCAAGTCCTCCATAAACAGGACTTCTGGGTGGTCATCCTGGCAGCATGAAAGTATGATTCACTGAAGTGCAGAGTATTAGAGATGACAAAGGCACAAATGACCCCTACAAGGTTCAAATTAGAGAGAATCCAGGAGCAATAACAAATCCAAAGAGAAATTGAAGCTGAATATTATTTTGTCCAAAATCAAACTACTCTCTCAGCAACAAACAACTCTTCATTTTATTGGGCTTGACACCAAATCAGATTTCCTCATTAAAATGTCTGTTATGCTGAGACTCCATGGCCGGAATTAACATGCAGCATTTATGTTATTTATTCCTGACTCTTTCACTGAGAACTAAAATATTTGGATTACATTACCCATGACAATGAGAGTTCTGGTGGTAAAAGCATGATCACATTAAGTCACCAAACTCATCAGATACAATTTTGCATGCCGTGCATAAAAATTTGCTTAATGGGTTGGTGTTTGTGTTTGTTTTCTCTACATGCTTCTTTTTAAAAAGAAATTATTTTTATACTCATAATAAGCCCTAAGATAATTAAAGCAGGTACTATCATCTTGTTTAATAGAAAATGTAACTGAGGCATAGCAACTTTAAATGTGTTTTTCTTATCATACAGCACTATGGTGATGAATACTTGGGCAAAAAATCATATGTGCATAGCACAGGGACCAGAAAGAAATATTTAGACACCCAACCTTGGTCACAATTTATATGAATAATAAGTGACAAGATTAGAGCACAGCGGGGGAGAAGAGACAGTGTCACCCAGATGTTTTTTTTTTTTCTTTTTAACATCTTTATTGGAGTAAAAGTGCTTGACAGTGGTGTGTTAGTTTCTGCTTTATAACAAACTGAATCAGCTATACATATACATATATCCCCCAATCTGCTCCCTCTTGCCTCTCCCTCCTGCCCTCCCTATCCCACCTCTCTAGATGGACAAAAAGCACTGAGCTGATCTCCCTGTACTATGCAGCTGCTTCCCACTATCTATTTTACATTGGGTAGTGTCTATATGTCCATGCCACTCCCTCACTTTGTCCCAGCTTACCCTTCTCCCTCCCCGTGTCCTCAAGTCCATTCTCTATATCTGCATCTTTATTCCTGTCCTGCCCCTAGGTTCTTCAGAACTTTTTTTTTTTTTTTTTTTTTTTAGATTCCATATATATGTGTTAGCATACGGTGTTTGTTTTTATCTTTCTGACTTTCTTCACTCTGCGTGACAGACTCTATGTCCATCCACCTCACTACAACTAACTCAATTTCGTTTTTTTGTGTGTGTCTGAGTAATATTCCATTACAAAAAGAAGATGCCACATCTTCTTTATCCATTCATCTGTCGATGGACACTTAGGTTGCTTCCATGTCCAGGCTATTGTAAATAGTGCTGCAATGAACATTGTGGTACATGACTCTTTTTGAATTATGGTTTTCTCAGGGTATATGCCCAGTAGTGGGATTGCTGCATTGTATCGTAGTTCTATTTTTATTTTTTTAAGGAACCTCCATACTGTTCGCCATAGTGGCTGTATCAATTTACATTCCCACCAACAGTGCAAGAGGGTTCCCTTTTCTCCACACCCTCTCCAGCATTGATTGTTTGTAGATTTATTGATGATGACCATTCTCACTGGTGTGAGGTGATACCTCATTGTAGCTTTGATATGCATTTCTCTAATGATTAGGGATGTTGAGCATTTTTTCATGTGTTTGTTGGCAATCTGTATATCTGTTTTGGAGAAATGTCTATTTAGGTCTTCTGCACATTTTTGGATTGGGTTGTTTGTTTTTTTGATATTGAGCTGCATGAGCTGCTTGTAGATTTTGGAGATTAATCCTTTGTCAGTTGCTTCATTTGTAAATATTGTCTCCCATTCTGAGAGTTGTCTTTTCATCTTGTTTATGGTTTCCTTTGCTGTGCAAAAGCTTTTAAGTTTCATTAGGTCTCATCTGTTTATTTTTGTTTTTATTTCCATTTCTCTAAGAGGTGGATCAAAAAGGGTCTTGCTGTGATTTATGTAATAGAGTGTTCTGCCTATATTTTCCTCTAAGAGTTTTTTAGTGTCTGGCCTTATATTTAGGTCTTTAATCCATTTTGAGTTTATTTTTGTGTATGGTGTTAAGGAATGTTCTAATTTCATTCTTTTACATGTACCTGTCCAGTTTTCCCAGCATCAATTATTGAAGGGGCTGTCTTTTCTCCATTGTATATTCGTACCTCCTTTATCAAAAATAAGGTGATCATATGTGTGTGAGTTTATCTCTGGGCTTTCTATCTTGTTCCATTGATCTATATTTCTGTTTTTGTGTCAGTACCATACTGCCTTTATTACTGTAGCTTTGTGGTATAGTCTGAAGTCAGAGAGCCTGATTCCTCCAGCTCAGTTTTTCTTTTCCAAGATTGCTTGCTATTCAGGGTCTTTTGTGTTTCCATACAAATTGTGAAATTTTTTGTTCTAGTTCTGTGAAAAATGCCATTAGTAATTAAAGATGATACAAACAGATGGAGAGATATACCATGTTCTTGGATTGGAAAAGTCAACATGGTGAAAATGACTATACTACCCAAAGCAATCTACAGATTCAATGCAATCCCCACCCAGATGTTTTTAACACACATTTCAAGCTCTTGCAATGGTTTGTTTGGGTTTGGTTTGGGATTGTTGTTTTGTTTTTTGTGTTTTTTTGGTGTGTAGTTTGGGAGTTTCAATGAGAGTGGTTTGACCTTGGACATAAAGATAGGTGTAGATGAAAGGCAACTTCTACAGCATAAAATAGTGATGAATTTGTTGACTTCCCACCATACTTTGCCTTTTAACAAGCCTAAAAAGGTCTGTGCATATGTGCAGAACACATGAGAACAGTGAAAGAAATACTTTTCGTTGTTGTTGTCTTGCAGAACAACAGTAAAGATATACTCTTTATTGGGAATGGAGTTTTAATCTCTTCAATCACACAATCTGTACAACCAATACTGACCATAGGGGAAGTCTTCTTCAAAAGTGAATTTGCTATATGGCACTTCAGTGAACCAGAAACAAATTACGCTATAATGAGAATATTCTTAGAAGAAGAATCTAACAAGTTGAAGGAAATACTTTTATGTTGACTTTTTGTCATAGAAAATTCCTTATGACCCACTAAGCAAAACATAATGAATAGAGGCTGTTGACTTAGATATAAAACAACTACTAAATCTAATAAATATTTCTTGTTGTCCTATATCAGATTTTGTCACCATAGGATACATGTGTAGAAATCAAATCATGTCTTTTGTTTTTTTCTTCCAAAGTAAAAAAAAAGCAACTTTAATATCTAATACATTCAGCAAAAAGAAATTGTGAAATAAAAGTTGGTTTTTATTTGTTTGTTTGTTTGTTTGTCTTTTGAACTAAGTGGGACTTTCCAACAGGGCCCTTGGTACCTATGTTCAGATCCTAAATGCCTATGGTAGAACAACACAGTCCTTATAAAAAAGCTAATGACAAATAAATTTCAGGCAATTTTTCATCACTTAAAAAAAACAACTATTGTAATTTTCCTCTCTGTCTTAAAATCTGAAGATTAATGAATCTTCATAAATAGATTTGGACAGGAAAAGCCCATTAAGAGAGCATCACTTAGGTAAGTTCAAGAAGCTTTGTTTCTGATGTAGACAATGGATTTTTCCATTCTATTTTGACTGCCTCAAAGTTGAATATTGAAGAAAAAATGAAAAAGAAGTTTCTAGTCAAAGAAGGAGTTTTAACCAATTCCATAGTAGTTGTGCAAAGTAAGAATATTCTTTACTAGCAAATCAGGAATTGATGATCCATCCAAATGCAAAAAAAGTCCTTTGATGATAAAAGCAAATTCTCAGGACAATTTGATTTCTTTTTTTCCAAAGTGAGCCTCCACCCTAAATTTCCGACCAAAATACTTAATTTGGCAAGGGGACAGTAGCATAAAAATGAGTTTTGGTCATGAATTATATTTTTTCCTGTTCTTCATGACATTTATGTGTGCCAAATATAAATGACCACACATGTATTAAGTAACAAAGGTGTTTTTCCTTTCCAGTAGCACACATTTTATTAATAACGATTTGTCCCAATAGTCAGAGTAAAGAAAAAAAATTTAAACTGGTTTCTGGAAATAAATAGCATAGTCCATCTGAGGTGAATTATCTATTTCTAAGCTCCAGTTTTGTTTTTAGATTTTTAGCATCTCAGGAGGTTACATGCCAAAAATTAAAAATCATTTCTTGAAGAACTAATTTACCTCAGGTGGAAAAAGAGCAAAGGTATGGCTCTTGACCTTGCAAAGTCTCTAACCAAGGTTTGAGAACTCAGTTGTTGAATGGATCCTAGTAGTTCAATACTGAAACCAAATTGTAAGGTCTAGAGACATTGTATTATACTTAGTGTTCTATTTCAAGGCTCTTCTTATTTTAAAAGGGCTACATAAAAGGTGTTATCCTAAGAGCCATTTACCACACCCCTGCTTTCAAACTAGAGAGTAAAGATTTTGTTTTAAATTGGGGAAGAAAAAGGTGTTACCACAGAACCCACATCCTCCCAAAACTCAATATTGGCACATTTTACTACTTTACATGCAATTTCTGATCTTTCTGGAGGGATTTGAACACAGAAATGAGACACAGCTTGTTCAGGAGTATTTATTGGTATGCTAAGTTCAAAAATAATTGTCTCATTCGTTCTCATTCTAAGCATAGATTCTCCCAGGTAGCTTCCCTTGGGTCAGGAAAGCTGAAAATCCAATTTATACATGTAGGTGGGAGCTTCCTGAATATCGTGTTAATAACTGTCATCATGATACTTGTATTCAGTTCATTCTCTATGTATATTTTTAGCTTCAGTTTAGATTCTCTTGTCTGGGTTTAATGATAGTTTTAAGGCATGTATGTCCAGCACTGATCTGCACCAGCTGTTTTATAGTTGTGTTGTATGTGGCATCAGGTACAGTGGGGCTCTGGTTTCTACTTCCCTTCTGTGCTTATCTCTGAACCCTAAGCCTTGGTTCCACAACACTACCAGATATTTCATCTAGGACTTCAAGTTCCAGATTTGGGGGTAGGAGGAGAAACAAGGGTACAGTTTTTCTTTGTCACTTTGTCAAACATTCCCTAGTGACAGCATCTTGAACTGGCTTGAAGGAGGTGTTCAAAAACAAAGATGTCTTAGATAGACATCTAAGTAGCTCATCAAACTTCTTCTCTATGAAGAGAGGAATAAACAGATCTAAAACAGTAAACCATGAATTTCTGTGTAAGTGAACGTTCTGGATCTGTTGGGCTCATCATTTCAGGAGTATAACTTTATTGATTTGACATAAGATGTGGAGAGCTTAAATGCAAATGTGTGTGGAAGCTAGAGTTTGAATAGTAAAATTATTCTGACAACTTGAGCTATGAATAGGTGTGGGTGGCTTAGGAGGATGGAATTAAGATAAAGAAAGATGCATTGCACTTAGCATTTATTATTTTTGGTCTATTTTTCCAAGTCTAAACTAAATTTTCCTCTTGATGTGGATAAATCAGAGGGGGTCAGGTATCTGTGGGAATTTTGCATGAGGCTTAGGAGGCTTACGAGAGCTTTCTATGATGAAAGATCACACACAGAGGAAAGTTAAAGTATATGAAGTTCGTCCAAGAAAAGTGTCCCAAGAACTGAAAGGCAGGTAAATTCGAATATGGCAGGCTCTCTGCTACTTGCAAGTTCTATGGCCAAGTCTTATGCAATTTTACTGGAGCTCTGTGGAGTGGCTCAAACTAGAAATGGAAAGAAATTTTCCAACCAAACCTCTGCTCGGAGAGCACAAAAGAGGATGACATGACCCATGGAAATCAAAGGTGAAGAGAGGGATCCTCATCACTTTTGAGGTAGGTCTTCACCACATGGACTCCAAAAGAAAACAGTTACCATTAGCTGAACCACAGTTTGGGTGCTGTGGGACCACTTCTGCAGAGAAGATGCACAGAACAATCTTGCCAATGGCAGCAGCAATAAGAAATGATAGATTATAGTGGCGTTGAGAGTGGCTCGTAGCACTTTCAGAAATATCAGACACCTTGATCTCTGATTACTATGTGAAGCCAGTGCAGGCAAAGAGAAGTATGGACGTGCATGATATATGTCAGAGCTGGGTTTGTGAGTACTCACAAGATATCTTCTGGAGACTTGCATAAATATTTAGGAGAGACAATGAAGATTCCTGTAAGTCTGGAATAGATTGTGGGGGGAAAGTCAGAGAAACACTCAGGGAGACTTATTCTGACTCATATTTTTGCCCTAAAACCTGTGTGGTCCGAGGAAACACATGTTAAATCCACAAAGAGCTGCCTATTGCTGGTCAGAGGCATATGTGGCAAATGTTATGAGCTGGTTCATTTAACTACTGTTTCTAACCCTTTCCTTCTTGATTACCAAATATTAAGAAAAAATTATCATTCTTGCTTCCTTTTAGGGGGTGACCTTGTAAAATAGTTTTGGCCCATGAGACTCACAGAATTCTCAAATGAGAATGACAAAATCTTGTGAGAAGAAAGCTTTGACCCTTTATACTTGCTCTCTTCTTTCTGTCTGGAATGAGGATGTGATGGCTGAAGTCGTTAAAGTTAGTTTCTGATCATGAGGTCAAATGCAGTACCAGACAATTGAAGGAGCCTGGCTCCTAGATGGCATTGCTGACATCTACAAAAACTCTGGACTGTTAGTTCCTGGACTTTGGAGCATATGAGAAAACTTTTACTTATTTAAGCCACTATTTGTTTGGGGTTTTGTCCATTTGCAGCCCACTGGATTCCAAATGGATATGTTTGGAACATATTCTACTATTCTAAATAAGCTACCTTCTCTTCCTTAACTAATATAAACCTAAATTTACTGTTTTCCAATTAGTCAAAGAATGACCTAAGAAAAGAGCCCCCAATATTTGTTCGATCATCCTGTTGGCACAGAACAAAGATGAAATACTCATTAATTACTTGGGATCCTGGAAGGGAACATGTTAATCTGAAAGACAGAGCGCCATATTTGCATTTTTTGCCTTGTATTTTTTTTTCTTTTTATAGCAGGGTAATAGACATGGTGATAAAAATAGCCTAACATATTAACAGATTGGCACCTGGTAAATGTTATGTTTCATCCCTTATCTAAGTTATAAACAAGAATAAGAGAATCAAAATTCCATGGCTTTAGTGATATTAAACTAGAAACATCAAAAAAGAGATCTTTTAACAACCCCAGTTGTCAGTTTATGTTGGCCAGTAACTTTATATTTTCACATTCATTGTAGTCTATTGATCATCAAGGTTGTTTATTTACATGTACACATGAAAATATGTAGGTATCTGTGTAAAAATATCCTGGAAATCAAGCATAGAGAAAAGTTGTAAGCTAAATTGGGGGCCACTGGTCTGCAGTTTGATGAGTATGCCATATCTAAACTGGAGTGGAAACTTTTCCTGATCATATAATTATCTCCAAGTAGGAAGGGTTTTGTTTTTCACTTTAGGCCCCCCCTCTCCCCAGGCTTAATTGGTATAAATGGGACAGCAATTTTCAGACAAGTGTGTTATGCAGAAAAAATAAAATTTATTGTAGTTCTATTTTTTAATTTCAGTAAAACCATCAAATACCCATTTAGCAGAGATAAAAGAAAGAGAAAGGTGAAAAGAAAGGGGAAAGCACATCCAAGAATGAGGGAGCCTGACCCTACAGTGGAAATGGTGTCTGCACCTTGTATGCGCCACACACTCTGATTAGGATAATACGATCCAGATGGCCACTCCAAGAAGATTTCTTTCATGAGGAAAGTTCTGGGTGGGGTGGATTATTGTGATCAATGGAACAAACTGCAGCTGGATGAACTCAGGTTACCTTTGAGAATTACTAAATTAATGATTTAGATTAGATTCTGACAAATCTCCCAGGAATTTTTCTAAGATGGCTGGTAAACAAACAAACAAAGTGTTTAGGGGCTAGATCTTTTCAAAGCAAGGAATAGCAGCTCTTAGAGATCTGTGGACATCCAGGAGGATCTGATATGGCAAGGCTTAAGCATTGCTGATTTTTTAGCAGGTAAGCCCCAATACAGCTGTCCAGGTTGTTTATAGCCAGGGCTGATTCCAACTGGTCGAGGCACATGCAGTACCAACTGATAAATATACTGAATACTTATCCCCTGCTTTTCAGCAGAAGTTTTTGGCATTAATTAGAACCCCTTGACAGGAAAAATGTTGAGTCAACAGACTAAAGACATCTAAGACGAAGTCAGGATGGGAAATGAGTTTAATCCGTCAAACGCTCACGGAATATTTACTGGGCACTCAGCTCTATAACAGGTGCTAGGTCAATAATATCTCATTTTGTTTGACTCAAGAACTTGAGCTCACTAATGCCAGAATCACTCAGATGCACACCAGAATTGTTGGCCTGAATGAATCGAAATCAGTTATTCACTTGGTATTTATGTATTGAGCCCTTGCTACTTGTCTGATAGTCAACCAGGGACTAGAGATGAATGCATTAGGTGTGCCATGACTGGCTACATTAATTCTTTTAAACCATGACATTTTAGAATACTCAGCAGTAATTTGCTTAACTAAATAAACATTTTAAGTCTGCATCCCAGGAGCTTAGCTTCCTACAAAGAGGAAGAAAGCCAAAATAATACAGGCACAATTTTCTACCTGAAAGTCTGTAAAGAGACTTTGACTAGGATCAAAGGAAAACTCTTGATATGGTCACTTTGGAGAAAAAGTGCAATAGATGCCATATGTAATATAAAAGAAAAGGATGAGTTCTAAAAATTGCAGGGTGGGGGAATCTGAGAAACTATGATGATTTTTTTAAATGGCCAGAATAAACCCCTCCAAAAACCATTATTTACCTTTGCATTTATGGTTTGTTTTTTATGAGATATTATTTGCTAAGTTAGAGGAAGACATTTATGGGAAAGTGTGAAACAGTGAGATAAAGGGAAGGAAATGAAAGGGCGGCCACGCAATATTACAAAAACAACTTCTAAAATACGTTCACAGATAAATAAGGGCAGGTGCACAATACTTTCTGTGGCTGCTAAGCCCAAATGAACCTTGTCAAATTAAAAAAAAATGTTAATTGGTCTCAGAAGAAAACAAAAAAGTTTCTCTGAATTCACAAAGCAACTAAGGAGCGAGTTATGCTAAAGCTGGAAGGGGAAGGAGGAAGGCAAGAGTAGGATAGCAAGACAAGAATAAAGGAAGAAGGAGTGGGGAGGATGGCGGGGAGCTTAAGGATAGATGTCAGAATTGTATTATTGATGATATAATTGTTGAGTTTTACAAACATTCTAAGATATTTTTCTAATTCCAGAATTAAAGTGATGCTGTACCAGAGAACTGTATAAGATATTCTGCATCTGGGCATATTTGTTAGATTCAAACATGAATAACAATGTTATAACAAACATTGAAACAATGTTTCAATTCTTGTTATAAACAATATAACAAATATGAAAACAAAAATCATAATATCAAAACTCAAATTACATTGCCAATTATATTTTACATGATATTTCATTTCAGCAAAGAAATGATCTCCCCTCAAGAAGAATCTTCATACGTAATGGCTGCATACCTGCAAATGTCTAGACTACTTTCCCACAGAAACATGTCTTCAATCCGTAGGGATTTGTGATTGAGTATTCATGGTACCCAAGATCTGGCTGACTGGTAAATGATACCATTTTTTTCAGTTTTCATTCTAATGGTTAGTGTGTTAAGTCTGATTTAACTTGAAATAACAAATGTATCAGAGAGATTAAAACTATGGAATATTCACTAAAGATAAATCAATATGTATCCACTACATTGTTCTGACTCAATCTGCCATGCATCTGGTGTTAATGGATGAGTTCTTATTGGAAATACTGGTATTTTAGAAAACTCAGTTGATGAAAAAATATTGATGAGCAAATAAAGTGAAATAGAAAAGCTTGTTCTGTGGAAAGAGGTGACTATCAAAACCATGTTTGAAATCCTGGTGAAAACATCATAAAACCAAAATTTCTCTGATTCCATGATACTAAGTGCCTGGGTATAGAAAGAGCCAAAAAAAAAATTAAAAAACAAAAATACACCCTCTCTGAGGTATTTTTCCAACTACTTGGAAAGGTAAACATAGTGAAGATGTCTAAAAAGTCACTTGAAATATAATTCGATTTCTCACCCACTTAAGCTTGAAACCTGGCTTAAAGTCTATGTTTGTGCATATATTGATATTTCTGCTCATTTACTATGGGAAACAATGGACACAAATAATAAAGACTAAGTAGCTCGATGTAAGTCTCTTCTACCCTAACTTTAAATATATATATATATATATTTATAGCTTAAGGACATTTATTTGCTTGATTTAAACAAGTCTTTAATGTCTTAGATTTAGCTAACAGGCATGAAGCCTACAGCATACACCCAGCAAATGAAGACAGATGTGAGTGAAGGAAAAACCCTTTCATGGTTCTCATAAAAGCTCTCAAGTTGCAGCTGGCAGTATTTTCTCCTTAAAAGGTATTAAGAAGTTACAATTACAAAACTTTGCATAGTGGAAAGTTGCATAATTCTCCCCACCAGCACTTGTAAAAAATTCCCGTTATTTTCTTTCTCTTTTGATAATCTCTAGTTTGCCAATGCATTCAATTTCAATTGAGATTTTTTTCCTTGTACTATTTCAAATCAGGAATTATACATGTAGGAAAACAACATTTTAAAATTTGGGACCATGACATTTTCTTTTTTAAAAGTTTTTTTACTGGACAGAATATACGAATGGTAATGAATCACCAGAGCTTTCCAAGATGTCCTGAAGCTTTGGTGACGGGGACATGAAGTTAATCGTGTAATTGCTTTTCATTTGAGGTAATTGCCTCCTTGTTTCACAGTAGTTTTCTCCTGAAGCTTCACTCTGGCTCTCAGCAGACGTTGTGATGTTTGAAGCACACGCTTCAACTTCTCTAGGGCTCTGTCATGAAAAGGTCACTGATGAGAAAACAGAATTTGAACAGAGCATGGGACCCTGACCTGGTTGTGTACTTATCTGGCTACTTTCACAGATTTATTTTCTACGGGTTATAAAACTAGATGATATTCAGTAAACTCCTGAATTTGCTTTTTCTCTTTCTCAGTCTTCTGGAAACTTTCCAGATGGATTAAAATGAAAGTAACATCACACGTGATCACGTGATCGTGTAGACAGAGGAAGATAGTAAGGAGAGGTCATAGAGTGGATCCCGAGCCCTTTATAAAAATGAATTCATCCAATATGCACACTCAATTCTTAATAAAAATGCAGGATATAACCCATCCCTTTATTTTTGTAATCCTCAAATGCTGTAAAATCATGGCTATTCTACAAATTGATTGTGTTCACCCCTTAAACTAGGTAACTTAGAAACAAAGCTCAAAAATGACAGCTAATGGTCATCTAACCGTCTGTGCCTCATTCTGTCTGTTCCTGGTACCACCAGCCCGGTGAAAGAAGATAAATTTTAAGTCATAAAATGAATTGGCAAAGTCATAGCTTCTCCTCATGTCAATTTCAGGGAATTTAAGTAGATCGTGTTGGGTGGAAGGGGAAGAATGTGATGAGGAATGGAGTGAAGCTTGAGCCTGGGAAGGAGAGACAAGGGAACTCTTTTAAAGCAGCATAAAGTACATACCAAAGCCATGAATTGGCTTGGCTCACAACCTGGGTACAGTGCATATGAGCGCACGTACCTACATACTTCCACACAGCCCATCACCCACCCACCTGCCACCCACTTTTAGACTTCCACAGGCTAGGCTATCCAAGAGCTTGGGAGAGGCTCTTAAAAAGCAGTCTGGTTCCTTCTGCTCTGGGGTCTGATGGAGGAAGGGCTGCCTGGAATGAGTGGCAGCACCTTCCACCCAGGACAGCTGAAATGTCCAGAAAGGGGACTGCACATTCTATCCTCATGCTTTTCTCAGAAACAAAGGGAAGGAGGGAAGAGTAAACAGTTAAGGCGGTGGGTCTGGAGAGTCTGAATTGGAGGCGTTCCTAAATGTGAACACAGAACAAACTACCAGCAGCTGGCCTTGACCTGCAAGAATCAAGTGTATTCTTTGAAAGAAGTAATGCTCATTTCTAATGTGCAGCCTTAAAAAGGGGATGGGAGAAGGGAGTGCTTCTTTATTCAGTCTATATAGAAGAATGTCATTTCATTTACTTCTTTCTTCAATTGATTGATTTTTTTTAATATAAGAAGCATAGGTCCTTGCTTTAAATATGGTCCTCACCCCACCCCCTTTTCTGATAGCTTTTCCCCACACGTGATTCATAATATATAACTCAAAGGAGATAACTGATGGAGTAAGACTCTCAAAAGGGAAATTTTGCAGAGTCAGAAAAGCAAAGGCAGCTCCAGAGCTTATCTTCAAGTTCTGCCTTGTCTATTTCTGAATCTTCCTTTGTCACATGGTACCTGGTTGGGCAGAAGCAGTTGTGAGCCTTCACAGCATAAGAACTGAGTGGACAGAAGAGAATTCATCATGACAGCGAGTGAGCAAGTGTGATGCTGTGACAGTAACTCGGGAAATGAACCCAAGTAATTGGTGGCATCATTCACTCGGCCCCATGGTAAAGCCGTTTGTGACAAATGCAGAAACTACACAGACAGATCTCTGGCGATGCAAACTGCAATACCCTGGAGTTCTCATGCTTCATCTTCGGTGGATCATTGACTACTTTTTGAACTGGATAAAAATCATGAACCCTCTCCCCTCCCCACAGACACACAGACATGCACAATTTTGCATGCACTTGCCAGGAAGTCCCAGACTCCTGGAGCCATTGCACATGCCCTAGGTTAAGAAACCTTCTCTAGAGAAGCCTTACTGAAACCTCTTCTGGGGTGTTTATAAGAGTTGGTTTGTTTGAGAGAGGATGATGTCATAGCTCTTAGTTTTGAACGCTTGTCAGAAATTGAGATTTCCTTTTGGGGAGTGGCCTTTCCATGTTAAGCACTTGATAAATATTTGTTGAGTGACTGAAAAAACAAATCAGTGAATGTGCAATATCTAGATCTTATAATTATATATATCTACTCTATATCAAAGGCTAGTCTGATTTTCTGCACATTTTGGATTGGGGTAGTGGCACAGACTTGCTCACCATAAATCCTGGCCTATTATAGTGTTAAATGAATAGATGGATGGACACATATGGGACACAATGTGATAAGAACACATTCACATTTTTCATTCAGATTTATTATCATTAATACTTCCCACTGTGGTAAGCATCTCTCCCAAAGATGCTCATATCCTAAACCCGGAAGCTGTGAATGTGATACCTTACAAGGATAAAGGAACTTTGCAGATGTGATTAAGGTTACAGACATTGAGAGTGTCCTGGATGAACCATGTGGGCCCAATATAATCACAGGAGTCCTTAAAAAGCAGAGAACCTCTACCAGCTGTGGTCTAATAAAGATGTGAGGATGGAAGAAGTGTCAGAGAGATGCAATGTTGCTGGTTTTGAAGATGGAGGAAGGGAGATGGGAGCTAAGGAATGTGGATGGTCTGGAAGTGGATTTCTCCCTAACACCTCCAGAAGGGAATGCAGCCGTGCTAATACCTTGACCTTAGCCCAAGGAGATCCATGTCAGACTTCTAACCTACAAAATTGTGAGATAACAAATTTGTGTTGTTTTAAGCAATCGTTTGTGATAATTTATTACAGCAGCAGTGGGAATCAAATATGGTCCCCAATAATGGCAGGCAATATTTCTTGAGCTTTGGCACTGTTTTAAGTACTTTACATGGAATAAATGGATCTTCACTAATCCTTTCAGGCAGGTACTAATATTAACAATACTCGGCAGAGGAGCAAATGGAAGCGACTTGCCCCAGGCCATCCACACCCAGCCAGTCTGACTCTGGGTATCACATACTTCACCAGGGGCTACTGAAGGGAAGATGGTGGCTCAGGCCAGAGAGCTGATGGACATGAGAAAAATGCATGGATTGGAGTTTTTGAAACTCTCCTGTGGAGGGTGTGTGTTGTGATCGTGCATGGGTGGGTTTGTGTGTCTGTGTTAGTGTGAACAGCATGTTTACCTGTGTAGCTGTCTAGGCATCTTTGGGTAGGTCTGTGTCATCTTACGGCTGATGCTAAGCGCATAACAAAATGTCAGTTTATAATGCTTAAAGACATGGCTTACATATTTCCAGGTCACTACTTCTTAAAGTAGAATAGCATATCCCTACTACTACCTCTTTGAGGCACTGGAGATAGATAGCACATCTTGGTAGCAACTAGTCTACAAGAACAAAAATGTCATCAAAAAAAATAAAATCATCAGGCTTTTCAGGGTTTAAAACAACCCCTCCCCCTGTTCTTTATGCTTTTAATAGTCTGTAAGGTGGTGTTTTGAACATGAGTTGCTAGTTTGGGGTACGTAGAGGCCATAGAATTCACACTATGTATGTCAACTCATATTCCAACTCCAGGCAAAGTGAGAACAGAAGGCATCACGAGTATTTGCTGTGCTCCTTTCCTAGAAAGGACCTTTGCCTTCAAGCTCTGGAATCCCTTCTCAAACTGCTATGTAATTTCTTGTTTCCAATCCTGGGCAAAGGAAGGAAAGTCCTTCCACCATCAACCCCAAGCCAGTGAATTAATGTGTACACATAAGGGTACATTTGTGAATTTTTTCTTCTTTAAACTTGGAACTGTTCTAAGGAAGGACTTAGGTCAAAGAAAGGGCATCTTTTGATTAGCTTGAGAGAAGGAAAGCTGTCATTTTTAAATGTTATCCTAGACATCAAATAAATGTCAATAGAGGAAAACATTTGCAATCATGACATTATTTCTTATTTGTGCAAAGTCCAAAATCTATTTCTGACATAATTTCATGGGGATATTCTGAAACAAATGGAAATATATGCTGCATTTACTTATCCAGGAAATGTCAAAATATTCTGTAACCTTTGACATATACTCTCCATATTGAGAAAAAGAGAGAAAGATATGGATGGACTATGTTGTAGATTATTTTATTAAAAATGCAATGTCCTTCATGATATAGCTTGCACATGATTTATTTGAGTGAATGAGAAACATATGTCCTTGCTCAGAAATCTTCAGTTAGAAACACCATGTGTTTCAAAAATTGAGAAATTAGTTTGATAAGCAGTTCCTTGAAATGTTAAAGACTAATTTCTGGATACTGCCCATCATCTCATATTAGTTTCTGTCTGTCTTAAGTGTATGTGGTTTTCTTTTTAAAGTTTCCCAAAGAAAAGAAAACTGACAGTCTTAGGGGCCAGTAACATGAGTCAAATTAGGACTTAATCCAAGAGTTTTTCTACGTTCTCAGAAACAACTGGGTCGCAATAAGCCTCTCTCCTACGTAAATAAGTCTGGCTGGACAACGTTTATAGCATCACAAGGAATGAATCACTGTTTTATTTATTTATGTTCTTTCTAGCTATCTCTAGAGAAAGAATCCTTTTGGCAGCCTTCCCATTACTTTTTCACATTCTCTCTCCACCAAGTTCCTCCAGCTATGCACACTACCACGCATGAGGATATTATGCTGAGTGTGATAAGCCAGACAAAGACAAATACCGTAGGACATCACTCACATGTGGAATCTAAAAAAGGTGAACTTGTGAAAACAGAATAGTATGACAGTTACCAGGGGCTGGGGGTACAGGAACAGGACAGATGTTGTTAAAGGATACAAATTTGCAACTAGTAGTTAAATAAGTCCTGGAGATCTAATACACAGTATAGTGATTACAGACAACAATACAGTATTATAAATATCAAACATGCTAAGAGACTAGGGCTTAATTATTCCCACCACAAAAAAGAAAGGACAATTATGTGACATGATAGAGGTGATAGTTAATGCTAAAATAGCAATCATATTACAATTGTAAATGTAGCAAATCACCATGTGTACACCTTAAACTTACAAAAAGTTGTATGTTGAATATATTTCAAGAAACTTGACAAACAAAAAAACAAGAAATGGAAACAACCTAAATGTCCATCAACAGATGAATGGATAATAAAGATGTAGTGTATATATATATATATAATGGAATATTACTCAGCCATAAGAAGAAATGAAATTGGGTCATTTGTAGAAATGTGGATGGACATAGAGTCTGTCATACAGAGTAAAGTAAGTCAGAAAGAGAAAAACAAATATTGTATATCAATGCATATATGTGGAAGCTAGAAAATGGTACAGATGAACATATCTGCAGGGCAGGAATAGAAACACAGACATAGAGAACAGACATGTGGACACAGTGGGGGAAGGGGAGGGTGGGATGAATTGGGAGAATAGGTTTGACATAAATACACTACCATGTGTAAAATAGATAGCTAGTGGGAATCTGCTGTATAGCACAGGGAGCTCAGATTGGTGCTCTGTGATGACCTAGATGGATGGGATGGGGGGGAGGTCCAAGAGGGAGGGGATACCTGTATGCATACAGCTGATTCACTTCACTGTATAGCAGAAACTAACACAACATTGTAAAGCAATTATACTCCAATAAAAAAATTAGTTAATTAAAAAAAGAAACAAAGCAGCTGCCTCTTTATATTCATGGCCAACCTTGTTCTCTTAGAATATTGTGGCAGCTGCTTTGTCATTAGAGAGTCTCCATTGTCTTTATGGCTATTCTTTCAAAAAGAGGTGACTTGTAATTACTAATTCCTTTCTAACCACTTTTTTTTAAAAAACATCTTTATTGGAGTATAATTGCTTAATAATGGTGTGTTAGTTTCTGCTTTACAACAAAGTGAATCAGCTATACATATACATATGTTCCCATATCTCTTCCCTCTTGCATCTCCCTCCCTCCTACCCTCCCTATCCCACCCCTCTAGGTGATCACAAAGCACCGAGCTGATCTCCCTGTGCTATGCGGCTGCTTCCCACTATCTATCTACCTTACGTTTGGTAGTGTATATATGTACATGCCACTCTCTCACTTTGTCCCAGCTTACCCTTCACCCTCCCCATATCCTCAAGTCCATGCTCTAGTAGGTCTGTGTCTTTATTCCTGTCTAGTCCCTAGGTTCTTCATGACCTTTTTTTTTTTTTTTTTAGATTCCATATATATGTGTTAGCATACAGTATTTGTTTTTTTATTTCTGACTTACTTCACTCTGTATGACAGACTCTAGGTCCATCCAACTCACTACAAATAACTCAATTTCATTTCTTTTTATGGCTGAGTAATATTCCATTGTATATATGTGCCATATCTTCTTTATCCATTCATCTGTTGATGGACACTTAGGTTGCTTCCATGTCCTGGCTACTGTAAATAGAGCTGCAATGAACATTTTGGTACGTGATTCTTTTTGAATTATGGTTTTCTCAGGGTATATGCCCAGTAGTGGGATTGCTGGGTCGTATGGTAGTTCTATTTTTAGTTTTCTTAAGGAATGTCCATACTGTTCCCCATAATGGCTGTATCAATTTACATTCCCAGCAACAGTGCAAGAGGGTTCCTGTTTCTCCACACCCTCTCCAGCATTTACTGTTTGTAGATTTTTTGATGATGGCCATTCTGACCAGTGTGAGATGATATCTCACTGTAGTTTTGATTTACATTTCTCTAATGATTAATGATGTTCATGGTGTATGATCCTTTTAATGTGCTGTTGGATTCTGTTTGCTATTATTTTGTTGAGGATTTTTGCATCTATGTTCATCAGTGATATTACCCTGTAGTTTTCCTTCTTTGTGACATCTTTGTCTGTTTTGGATATCAGGGTGATGGTGGCCTCGTAGAATGAATTGGGGAGTGTTCCTACCTTTACTATATTTTGGAAGAGTTTGAGAAGGATAGGTGTTAGCTCTTCTCTAAATGTTTGATAGAATTCACCTGTGAAGCCATCTGGTCCTGGGCTGTTGTTTGTTGGAAGACTTTTAGTCACAGTCTCAATTTCTGTGCTTGTGATTAGTCTGTTCATATTTTCTATTTCTTCCTGGTTCAGTCTCAGAAGGTTGTGCTTTTCAAAGAATTTGTCCATTTCTTCCAGGTTGTCCATTTTATTGACACATAGTTGCTTGTAGTAATCTCTCATTATCCTTTGTATTTCTGCAGTGTCAGTTGTTATTTCTGCTTTTTCATTTCTAATTCTATTGATTTGAGTCTTCTCATTTTTTTTCTTGATGAGTCTGGCTACTGGTTTATCAATTTTTTTTTATCTTCTCAAAGAACCAGCTTTTATTTTTATTGATATTTACTGTCATTTCCTTCATTTCTTTCTCATTTATTTCTGATGTGATCTTTATGTTTTCTTTTCTTCTGCTAACTTTGGAGTTTTTTGTTCTTCTTTCTCTAATTGCTTTAGGTGTAAGGTTACATTTTTTATTTGAGATGTTTCTTGTTCCTTGAGGGAGGATTGTATTGCTATAAACATCCCTCTTCAAATTGCTTTTGCTGCATCCCATAGGTTTTGGGTCTTCATGTTATCATTGTCATTTGTTTCTACGCATTTTTTGATTTCCTCTTTGATTTCTACAGTTACCTCTTGGTTACTTAGTGATGTATTGATTAGGCTCCATGTGTTTGCATTTTTGCAGAATTTTTCCTATAATTAATATCTAGTCTCATAACATTGTAGTCAGAAAAGATACTTGATATTATTTCAATTTTTTTAAACTAACCAAGACTTGATTTGTGACCCAAAATATGATCTATCCTGGAGAATGTTCCATGACCACTTGAGAAGAAATTGTAATCTGCTCTTTTTGGATGGAATGTCCTATAAATATAAAATAAGTCCATCTTGTTTAATCTATTATTTAAAGCTTGTGTTCCTAATTTATTTTCATTTTGGAGAATCTGTCCATTGGTGAAAGTGGGGTGTTAGAGTCCCCTACTATTATTGTGCTACTGTTGATTTCCCTTTTTATGGCTGCTAGCATTTGCCTTATGTATTGAGGTGCTACTATGTTGGGTGCATAAATATTTGCAATTGTTATATCTTTTTCTTGGATCACTTGATCCAAGAAGATCAAGTGATCTTGATCACTATATAGTGTCCTTTTTTGTCTCTTGTAATAGTCTTTATTTTAAAGTCTATTTTGTCTGATATGAGAATTGCTACTCCAGCTTTCTGTTGATTTCCATTTGCATGGAATATATTTTTCCATCCCCTCACTTTCAGTCTGTATGTGTCCCCAGGTCTGAAATGGGACTCTTATAGACAGCATATATACGGGTCTTGTTTTTGTATCTATTCAGCCAGTCTATGTCTTTTGGTTGGAGCATTTAAGCCATTTACATTTAGGGTAGTTATCGATATGTATGTTCTTATTACCTTTCCTTAATTGTTTTGGCTTTGTTATTGTAAGTCTTTTCCTTCTCTTGTGTTTTCTGTCTAAAGAAGTTCCTTTAGCATTTGTTGTAGAGTTGGTTTGGTGGTGCTGAATTCTCTTAGCTTTTGCTTGTCTGTAAAGGTTTTAATTTCTCCATCGAATCTGAATGAGATCCTTGCTGGGTAGATTAATCTTGATTGTAGGTTTTTCCCTTTCTTCACTTTAAATATGTCCTGCAACTCCCTTCTGGCTTGCAGAATTTCTGTTGAATGATCAGCGTTAACCTTATGGGGATTCCCTTGTATGTCAATTGTTGCTTTTCTCTTGGTGCTTTCAATATTTTTTCTTTGTATTTAATTTTTGATAGCTTGATTAATATGTGTCTTGGCGTGTTTCTCCTTGGATTTATTCTGTATGGGACTTTCTGCACTTCCTGCACTTGACTGACTATTTCCTTACCCATATTAGGGAAGTTTTCAACTCTAATCTCTCAAATATTTTCTCAGTCCCTTTTTTTCTCATCTTCCTCTGGGACTCCTATAATTCAGATATTGGTGCATTTAGTGCTGTCCCAGAGGTCTCTGAGAGTGTCCTCACTTCTTTTCATGCGTTTTTCTTTATTCTGCTCTGTGGTAGTTATTTCCACTATTTTATCTTCCAGGTCACTTATCCATTCTTCTGCCTCAGTTATTCTGCTATTGATTCCTTCTAGAGAATTTAATTTCATTTATTGTGTTATTCATCATTGTTTGTTTGCTCTTTAGTTAGTTCTTCTAGATCCTTGTTAAATCATTCTTGTATTTTCTCCATTCTACTTCCAAGATTTTGGATCATCTTTACTATCATTAGTCCAAATTCTTTTTCAGGTAGACTGCTTATTTCCTCTTCATTTGTTTGGTCTACTGGGTTATTTCCAAGGTTTTGGATCATCTTTACTATCATTACTCTTAGTTCTTTTTCAGGTAGACTGTCTATTTCCTCTTCATTTGTTTGGTCTGGTGGGGTTTTACCTTGCTCCTTCATCTGCTGTGTATTTTTCTGTCTTCTCATTTTGCTTAACTTACTGTGTTTGGGGCCTCCTTTTCACAGGCTGGAGGTTCATAGTTCCCGTTGTTTTTGGTCTGCTCCCCGTGGGTAAGGTTGTTTTAGTGGGTCATGTAAGCTCTCTGGTAGAGGGGACTGGTGACTGTGTTCTGGTAGATGAGGCTGGATCTTGTCTTTTGGGTGGGCAGGATCATGTCTAGTGTTGTGTTTTGAGGTGTCTGTGAACTTATTATGATTTTAGGCAGCCTCTCTGTTAATGGGTGGGGTTGTGTTCCAGTCTTGCTAGTTGGCATAGTGTGTCCAGCAGTGTAGCTTGCTGGTTGTTGAGTGGAGCTGGGTCTTAGCATTGAGATGGAGATTTCTAGTAGAGCTTTCACTGTTTGATATTACATGGGGCCAGAAGGTCTCTGGTTGACCAATGTCCTGAACTTGGCTCTCCCACTTCAGAGGTTCAGGCCTGACACCCAGCCAGAGCACCAAGACCCTGTCAGTCACACGGCTCAAAAGAAAAGGGAGAAAAAAAAAGGAAAATATAAATAAATAAAATAAAGTTATTAAAATGGAAAAAATGATTGAAATTTTTAAAATATAAAAATAATTTGAAAAAAGAAAGAAAGAAGAGAGTAACCAAACCAAAAAACTAATCCATCAATGGTAATAAGCACTAAAAACTGTATTAAAAAAAAAAAAAGGTCAGTCAGAACCCTAGGACAAATGGCAAAAGCAAAACTATACAGACAAAATCACACAAAGAAGCATACACAGACACACTCACCAAAAGAGGAAAAGGAATATATATATATATATATATATATATACACATATATATATATATATATATATATACACATATATATGTATATATATGTATATAAAAGGAAGAGAGCAAACAGATCAATAAACAAATCTACCAGTTATTATAAGCTCTAAATACTCAACTAAGATAAACATAAAACCAGAAGCAAATTGGATGCATAAAGCAAACCCGAAGTCTACAGTTGCTCCCAAAGTCCAACACCTCAATTTTTGGATGATTTGTTGTCTATTCGGGTATTCCACTGATGCAGGGTACATCAGGTTGACTGTGGACATTTAATCCGCTACTTCTGAGGCTGCTGGGAGAGATTTCCCTTTTTCTTCTTTGTTCACACAGCTCCTGGGGTTCAGCTTTGGATTTGGCCCCGCCTCTGTGTGAAGGTCACCTGAGAGTGTCTGTTCCCCACCCAGACACTTTGGGGTTAAAGGAGCAGCTGATTAGGGGATTCTGGCTCACTAATCAGCTGCTGCTCTGGATAAGGCTGTGGGGAGGGAGGGATATGGAATGCGGGGCGAGCCTGCAGTGGCAGCAACTGACGTGACATTGCACCAGCCTGAGGCGTACCGTGTGTTCTCCTGGGGAAGTTGTCCCTGGATCATGGGACCCTGGCAGTGGTGGGCTGCACAGGCTCCTGGGAGGGGAACGTGTCGATACTGACCTGTGCTTTCATACAGGCTTCTTGGTGGCTGCAGCAGCTGCCTTAGCATTTCATGCTGGTTTCTGGTGTCCGCACTGATAGCGGCGGCTTGCGCCCATCTCTGGAGCTCCTTTAGGCAGTGCTCTGAATCCCGTTTCCTTGAGCACCCCAAAACAATGGTCCCTTGTCTCTTAGGCTGCTCCAGACTTTTTCCCAGACTCCCTCCAGGCTAGCTGTGGCACACTAGCCCCTTCAGGCTGTGTTCACACAGCCAACCCCAGTCCTCTCCCTGGGATCTAAGCTCCGAAGCCCTGAGCCCCCGCCTGCCCCGGCGGGTGAGCAGACAAGCCTCTCAGGCTGGTGAGTGCAGGTCGGCACTGATCCCCTATGCAGGAATCTCCCCGCTTTGCCCTCCACACCCCTGTTGATGAGCAATCCTCCGTGGCTCCAAAGATTTCCCCCCACCCACCCCCTGTCTTCACCAGTGAAGGTGCTTCCTAGTGTGTGGAAATCTTTCCTCCTTCACAGCTCCCTCCCCGAGGTGCCAGTCCCGTCCCTATTCTTTGTCTCTGTTTATTCTTTTTTCATTTGTCCGACCCAGGTACGTGGGGGAGTTTCTTGCCTTTTGGGAGGTCTGAGGTCTTCTGGCAGTGTTCAGTGGGTGTTCTGTAGGAGTTGTTCCACATGTAGATGTAGTTTTGATGTATTTGTGGGGAGGAAGGTGATCTCCATGTCTTACTCCTCCACCATCTTGAAGGCACCCCTCCTTTCTTTATTTTCTCTCTCCCTCTTTCCTGTCATCCAATGTGAGGTGCTCCAATTAAACACACCCTGAGCCAAGTTCTGCTGTCAGTGATTTTCATGCCAAAGCCTCCCAAGAGCTTATGCTCAGTTCCAGTTTCATCAAAGCTGATTTCCCCGGTGATTGTGCGTAAGAATACGAGGGCAGCAACTGACTCTGAGGTCATGTGCAGCAGCAACTGATGGCCAAAAGTTGGCCCAAACTGAGTACATCTACTGTCAGCAGAGTAATAACTTGTTGATAATATCCCTGGCCAACTTGACTGCTAATGCCAAAGCAATTCAGATTAGGAACAATTATGTAAATCATGCACCAAATACAAATGTGAAACAAAATACAAACAAACAATGCTCTCAGACCACGAACGTTAGCAGCCCACGTTAGGGGACATGTGAACAGTAGCAAAAGAGATACAAAGATGAGTTTGTATGGATAGAAAAGGATTTTCAAGGGGGAAAAAAAAGGAAGACACAATAGAAGCTTTGGGGGATGATGGCTCAAACTGCAGATAAATTCAGCCTGTATATTATCAAGTTTGCTAACAATGTAAATAATGAATACATCAATGACTTAAATTAGCATTAGTAGAAGACTAGTAAATTTGAAGGCCATGGAGGAACATCTATTTTTCTAGTGATATTACTTCATCTCAAGGAAATGATCTAAGGGTCCCACCCTTTAAAAATGAAAGGCATGAGAATTACATTTCTAGAATATTACCTGTCAAGGGATACTTTTATGTAAAATTACCCATCAAATAGAATAATTAATAAGAAAGTAATGATAAAATCAAAACAAACTAAGATATGAGAGTCTGCCACAGAGAGAGACTAAACTCTAAATTCATTAATGTCATGAGAGCCATATTTATCTCTTAAGAACACATCTCATTAGCTTTATGTTTTGTTCTGTAATAACAAGTACATCCTAAGTCATTTATTGTTCCATTTGTTGTAGTAAAGCCAATGCAATAGTCTATTATATTTTGTTAAGATTAGCTTTGTTATTTTTAGACTAAACTAAACAAGCACTCACATCTCAAAAAGAAATCATTTTTGCAAAACAATGGATTAGCCATCCATGTCTCATGTTAAATCAATAAAGATAAAATAACATGGTAGATGTTTTATATTAAATGAAGCCCATTGCTGATGTTTTTAAAAATTGGAAATATTGGTGCAGTGGTCAAGAATACACCTGCCAATACAGGGGATATGGGTTTGATCCCTGTTCCGGGAAGATCCCACATGCTGTGGAGCAACTAAGCCTGTGCGCCACAACTACTGAGCCTGTGCTCTAGAGCCTGCGAGCCACAACTACTGAAGCCTGCATGCCTAGGGCCTGTGCTCCGCAACAAGAGAAGCCACCACAGTGAGAAGCCCATGCACTGCAATGAAGAGTAACCCCCGCTCATCACAACTAGATAAGGCCTGCGCACAGCAACAAAGACCCAACGTAGCCAAAAATAAAATAAATAAAATATATAAATTTATTAAAAAATTAAAAATAGGAAATATTAAAAACCATCTAGATTATATTAATATTATAATGCAAGCTTTTAAATTCTAAAATATTGGACCTTGATATACTTAGAATATTTAATTGGAAAATTTACCCTTAAAAACAAATATGCATTTTGTTTTTGACTAATGTTTTCTTAGTTTTGACCTTAAGTTTAATTTTTCTTCTCAATATGTAAAATACAATTTAGACACACAATATGTATAAAGAAATCATAAGTTTTAGTTTTGTCTACATTTGTTAGGACTTCTATAAACATTCTGTCAAAAATGTTATAGAGAATAGAATAGCTATCACTATATATATATATGAGGAATTATCTTGGATAAAAAATTACTAAAATTATTCTGGGTTAGCCCAGAGAGCAAAATTTGGACCAAAAAGAGAAATGTAGTGATCAGTCCAATGAAAAGTCTTACAAACCAGAACTATTTTGTGAAGTAGTGAGGTTCTGGAAGTGTTATAGAGGCCCTGTGGTCATTGGTTAAAATGTTGAAGAGGTGATTTCTAAAATAATTTGATTTTTAAATGTGTTTCTTCAAACACTAGAATTCTTTGTTTCACAACCCCTGCATTCATTTTATTAAAATATCCTGTTATATTGAGAATACTGACATGCATTGTAGCAGTTGACTGGTCAGTGTGTTGAGAGAGATAAATTAGTACTTAAACCTTGATTATAATTGTTTGATTCTGAATCTAATATCTATTAAATCAGCATAAAATGAATTATGCTTGTAAGAAGAAAATTAAGAGGAATTATATTTGAAATTATAGAAAAATCTGTAGTGATTTCAGATGGAACTAGTGATGGAAAACATTTTTAAATTTTGAGTCAAGATCATATACTGTGTAGGCAAATAAAAGAAATTGAGATATGATGGGTGGAGTCTAACTTTTTTTGTTTAACTTCCTATACGAGGAACTTGGAGAAATTGAATTCCATCCACTTTTAAGCTTCCTATGTATTGATAAAGAAATTCTAAATGTAATTGTTTAGTGTTTTATATATAAAGTAGAATCTATAACTATGTTTTCCTAAGAAAATTTTCACAGAATCATAGAAAATTGACAATTACTCAGGTGTCTGAGTTGTCAAGTGGCTGTAATTGCATATATGAATCATCTAAATGGGTGAATTTAGATGATTGTAAATCACATACATTGGTTCATATACATATGTTCTTCAAATGTAAACTCAGTGTTATCACTCCAGCATCTGATAAGCCCTGGATATGGACTATGCTGCTAAACTAGAATTGTCAAATTTAAGCTACTCATTTTGAAAATTAGGAAAACAGAAATCTCAAAGGCTGAGATTTTCCAAACACAGTTTTAAAACATGTGGTCCTTTAGGATAACAAATTGAATGTTCTAGAAGTCAGAAGAAAAAAAAAAAAACTCTGTGTAGACGAGGACCAAATTCCAAGGGGAAAAATCTGAATCAGTACGTTGAGGCTTAGAGCAGCAAAAAAAGAGCACAACACCTAGTTCTCCAAGAGGGCTTTCTGTACACTCATCTCTTTAATACTTGTTGTCTGATAAAATTATTCTTTGAAAGTACCACCTAACTGTGTCTCAGAATGGCTGTGATTAATGAGGGGAACCAATCATATCACATAGTTGAGATGTGTGTCCTCTGTGTTGGACTTTCCTAATATAAAGTTATGTCTAGAAAGTTGAGTTTATTTATATTTGCTTTCCAGTTATTGAATTCATTACCTGAATGTTGGCAGATAAACTGTTTTTCAGAATCCTCTCAAGCAAAAATTCCAGAATCTAAGTTCTGAAGGTGGGACGTGGGCAGAAATGAGGGATTGGCACAGGAAGTAGTCATGGAAAGAGTAGGGTTGAAAATAGTTATCATAAGGGCAAAGGAAAATACTAGAAGGAAAAGATTCTAAGAGATCTTTCTTCTGATATGTATCCCTCACAGTTCCAGTGTGGAAAAGCACATTTAATACTTTTTGGCAGTAGGTCCCAGGAGAGAAGGACTTTGGAAAGAGATAGAATTGGCAAGATACAAATCATCCTAAGGAGAGGAGAAAGGAGAAGAACAGAAGAGAATAATAAAAAGTGGGGTAAGAAGATGGATGTGGCGTGGAGAGCCCTAATCTTAAGCTGGAGTTTTCTTTCTTCTTGCTCATGACATAGAGAACTTTAGGCAAGATTTGGTAAAGGTTTTGGGTCATTTCTCAAGGGCCTACTTATTCTGCACTAATTAAGTTCATATTACATAGATTGTCATTAAAGGGACACCAATTCTGGCTTTGTGAGAATTTCCAGTTCTTCCTAGTTTCCTGCCCTCTTCTTAACTATGAAACCTGTCTAGAATCATAAGTGGCTCTATGGTACCGTGCAGAGTCCACTGAGCCTCTACTAGTGAACAGTGATTCCAAGAATGTGTGTTCCATCCCATCAGATCTAGTTGTATTTGAGGGGCAGGATAGTGTAGTAGATGGGAGGAATAGATCTGGAGAAATAATGGTCATGTTCACGTGGCTAGGTTATGACGACTCTGTTTGAATGTGGACAGGTTACCCAACCTCTGTTCTCAGTTTTCTAAGCTGAGAAAAAAAAGAAAAAAGAAAAAAAAAAAAAGAGAGGCTAAAAGTACTCCAAGGATTTGTTAAATTAATCCATGCAATGTGCTTAAAAGAGACCATGGATTATAACATGTTTCAAATGTGTGCTGGTTAATAATCTTACCCTCTCCAGGTGGAAAGAAAGCTACATTCTGTCTCTGAAACTAAGCACGCTCTGGCTCCAGGAGCCCTGCTAGTGTTCCATCATGGGCCCTGTACACTAGACGGCCTTCCTTTAACAATGGCTCTGAGGCTTGGATATTCTATAGGGTAGGAACTTGATGCAACCCAAAATCAAAGTTCTTTCTTGAGGGTTACTGTCTCTGTTTCTTCCAGGGATCTGAACTGGGAGGAAGATTTGACAAACAACAAACAAACAAAACAAACACTGTTTCTAGATGCTCTTTACTTTGTCTTCATCTCCAAAGGGACATTTTAACTTTCAAAAATAAAACTGGATGGGTAGTGGTTCAGATTATGGCCAACCCACCCAAAATTATTCTGGCTAAATCAAAATGTATTTCCCCTACTCAGGCCTCCCATTACCCAACTCCTAGGATAAGGCATGACAGATATAGTTAAGAAACAAGGAAAGAAACCATAACAGGATATCTCTGTAATGTTTTAGATAAAATTCCATTGAATAAAGTTAAATTCATCTCTAAATTAGGGTGTATGTTCTTCATATTTATTAGAATCTTTTGTAAGTCTCCATGATTCATTTTGGAATATTTTCTTAGGCATTTTTTCTGACAGGTCAGTCTTCTTAATAGCCTGCCTAGAAAAGGAAGTTTCCTGAGCAGTGTCTCCTATAAATTCTCTTCAAAATTTTCCTACAGAGAAAATTCCCTAAGACAATATTTCTGTGAATAAAATCATATTCTGTTTGCCAAGAATCATCATTCTGGAAAAAAAAAATCTTAGCAACAATCTTCTTCTAAGCCTTAGAATCTGAGGGAACATTCTACTATATATAGTAGTCAGTATAACATATTTAAGTGGCTTCACTCTATTTATGGCATATGATTAAAGTATTAAACAATATCATTTTGAAGGTTATAAAGTCATTTTGGGGGTAACATTTTTTAAGTTTAAAAAGATCCAAATACACTCTAAATGTGTTTGTGTGTGTGTGTGTGTGTGTGCGTGTGTGTGTACCCATGTGTTGGTATTGATACATATCTAAGTTTACTGACTATTTTAAGTCAGGCTTGATCTTTTCAGTCAGACTGAATTGAATTCCAATGCTGACCTTGCTACTCATTACCAGTGTGTTCTTTCTTAAGCCACTAAATTTCTGTAGTCTTAGCTTTTTCACCTGCAAAATGGTACACCTAAACAAAGTTGTTTGATTTATGGTTGATATATATGATAAAATATATAAAGTCTTCTATGTATTGCCTTTCCTATACTAAGTACTCAAATGTAAGCTAGCTATTTATTTATTTTTACATAATTACTTCAAACAGAATGAGAAAAATACTGTCTTTTGGACAATCTTAGCAAAGACTACTGTGCAAAAAAAAGGCAATTAGGATGACACAAAGTTTTATTCCACCCTTTAAACTTCTTGAGGTCTTAACTGTGAATAGACCAGTTTTGATTAAATACAAATATTTTTTCAATTGTGTGTCTTTACTTTGGATATTAAGTTATCCATATGTGGTATTTCTGAACAGCATGAAAGCCTTTCTATCAAAAATTCACCCCCAAATTTCAACCTTTAAAAATATTATAAGCATTTCTTCATTTAAAGGAATGATGCTGTATTCAAAATCATTTTATCAGGCATGAAATTGTTGAATTAGCTTTAAAAGTCAGGTCAAATGAATACGGGAAGAAGGTAATCAGAGAGAACAGTTCATTAGCTCATGAGAAAGAGCAGTTAGTGTTGTCATGTCTGGGCCGAGACAAAATTGGTCAGATTGTCCTGCCAAGGAAATGTCGTGGGAAGGAATTATATTGTCCAGGAAGGAGTCCTAAGAGGAATGTTCCCTTAAAGTCCATGCTAAAATCCACTATTTTGGGTATAAGACTGTACTCCACTAAAATGAAACTGTTACAGCTGTGACATTTTACCAATAAAAGCCATAAAGTACTCCCACTAATGACATACTCCAGTTTGATCATAGGTAGCCTGAAAATATCAAGGGGAATGAGTGTTGGGCAACAATTATTTCTAGTTTCCATGCCATTAGTCTCCCCCAAACCCAGAATTTTGGATCTGTATTAGACTGTTCTAAAATCTTCCCTGAAATACCAAGGAGCCCTGAATCAGCTCTTCAAAATTATGGAATTGGACTCCCAGACATGGGATTAGTCTTGGGTTTGGCTGTTCTTTATTGAGCTAAGCCCAGTTGAGTTTGAAACCTCTTGGGTGTGACAGTGACTGCACATCATCAGTGGGATATAGACACTTTGAGCCAATGGAGATGGAGTTGATGGAGATCTATTCTGGATTGCCTAAGGTATAATCTCCCAAGTGTCTGAGAAATAGCAGCTGTCTTATTGCAAACCAATGCATTATGGGTGAAGAAAGAAATGAAAGAACCTAAATAGTTGGTCCAATGCATTCATCTTTGTGACGAGACACCACAGTTGTTTCTAGGTTAGAATTAGCTTTTGGGAAAATTACAAGTATCCAGAGGTGATTGGAAAGGAAATGTGATGGAAGCTCATGGTGGAATGCAATAGAGCTGCCTGGGTGGGACGGGAGCAAGTCATAAGCATCTCATAATTTTCTAAGACAAAGTGTAGAAGTTTGGGAAGTGTGGTAGATTGCCTGCTTTCATGGTCCCAATCAATGACTATCTATGTCTTTTGTGATGAGAACTTGCAGCCACTTCATAAAGAAATGGAGTCTATATTCTCCCCTCTTGAATCTTGGTACTCTCTCTGGTCAGTACATTATGTCAGAAGTAAGTGTGTGCCAATTCCTACTCTAGCTCTCAAGAGGCCTTTTGAATTTCCACTTGCTTTCTTGGAAACTTGAGCCTTAGCTGGAGAACAAGTCTGGGATAATATCCAGAAAAAAAGGTTAACATAGCAGGTCCGAGACTGCTGTCCTTGGAAAGACCTGCTTGCAAGATGGGCCCTGAGCTGGCATCTGAAAACTTGAGTTTCTCAAATGTCCCTACCACCCTAACTGATAAGAGTTGTTCACTGTGCCTAAAAATGTTTGTGCAAACAATATGGTTTATGCTGAACACCTGCTTTTGTTCTCAGAGTCTGGAATTTTAGTACATTCCAGGCAGAGGGTGCTTACTTAACCAGCCCCTCATACAAACCTCAGGTGTTGAATCACTAACAAAATTCCCTTGTAGACAACATTTCAGATGTATTCTCACAATTCATTGCTGGAGGAATTTGACACAGCCTATGTGGTTCTACTAAGAGAGGACTTTTGGAAGCTTGCACCTGGTTTCCTCAGGAATTTGCCCCAAATGTCTTTGCTCCTGTTGATTTTGCTTTGTATCCTTTTGCTGTGGTAAATTATAGCCATGGGTGTGACTATCTGCTGAGTCCTATGGTTTCTCCTAGTGATCATTGAGTCTGGGGAGTGGTCCTGGGGACCAGCTGATTGAAGATGGCCTCACGTGGCAACATTTCTCTGCTTCACGGGGCCTTTCATTCCTCAGTAGGCTAATTCAGTTGATGGCCAGATACGTGAGTGAATCCCAGATGAACACCCAGAGGTGGGAGCAATTTTGGATTTGTTTGCTATTTAAGGTAAGAGTCTACCATTGGCAAGCCAAGCCCAGAAAATATCAGTAGTCCTCACCCAACCTGTTAATTTGTGAGAAGTAGTAAATGATTGTTGTTTTAAGACAAAAAGTTTCAGAATAATTTGTTATTCAGCAATAACTAACTGATCTAAGAAGCCTATGAATTAAGTAAAAGATAACTGAAAGTCTTCAGAACAGAGATTAAAACTTGGCTGGCAAAGGAAACAGTTGAAAAGTTCTTGGTTTGAAGAATATCTAAATCCTTTGCACATTACTCAGTAGGTGAACTAAAAGAGACATTTGAAGCCAAAAGAATAGAATTGGTTTTCAATGTCAAAAAAAAAAATGAGCTCCATAAGTTGGCACGGCAAATGTGAATTCACTTTTTTTTTTTTTTCATTACGCGGGCTTCTCACCATTGTGGCCTCTCCCATTGCGGAGCACAGGCTCCGGACGCGCAGGCTCAGTGGCCATGGCTCACGGGTCCAGCCGCTCCGCGGCATGTGGGATCCTCCCAGAATGGAGCACGAACCCGTGTCCCCTGCAGCGGCAGGCAGACTCTCAACCACTGCGCCACCAGGGAAGCCCGTGAATTCACTTTTAATCAGGGCATAGGTGTAAATAAGACCTTCTTTGACCAAATATTTAATTTCATATTGCCTCCAGCTTTGATCATGAAGTCCGGCTTTAAAGATAGTTATCCTTAAAGTCGGGGCAGTGTTTTGGGGTGACTTTAATATGTATTAATATCTAAAAATTATCTTTGGTTCTGTTTTGTTGATGCATTATCAGATTAAAAGAAATCCAAACTATGGTTCTTTCATTTGATACCAATGGATTTGTATAGTGGGAATCAACTGATGTTCACCATTCAGTAATTTCTAATGTTATTTTGAAGAGGAAATGTTTGCATTCTTATGAAATCATTCTGCCAAAATAGAGACTAAATGTAAAGAATAGTAGTATTCTCTCATTTGTTATTTTGAAGTGGATCAAAACTGTGTATTACACCAATATACCATTTTAAATTACTTTAAAATGGGAAGAAAGTGGCTAATCATTATCAATTAAAGTACTCGTGAAATAAAAATATATTGTAAGAACTGTAAAAACGGAGCCTGATAAATATCACTGCTGCAAATCAAAATGAGGGTAACAATTTCAATTTTTTCATGGAAGATATATTTGCTGTATAGTTTTGAAATCTGGGAAAAGCTATTAAACTCACAGCATCTCATACATTTTATAAGAAGCACTCTTGACACTAAATTAACTAAGAAAAATAAATAGTAAACTTCCTGGATTCACCTAAATGTGCTTTCTCATAATTTAATTATTTCATGTAGATTAATTATACTTAACTTCATTAATATCAACAGTTCATTTTGACCCAGCACATTAAACATATATATTTTCTGCAACAGATGTATAAGAGATGAATTAGCAAACACTGAAAACCACATTGGTGAGCCTGTTAGGGAGTACATTTCAAACTAATGGAGCAGAATTCTTAAATTATGATAGCCTCCAAGTATATACAATCTTCTGTATTTTAGTAGATGATTTTTGCCTGGTCTGTATCACATGAACTAGATAAAATTCAACTGACTATTTTGTTGTTGTTTATTCTACTTATTTCTTTCCTAATAAATTATCTTATATATTAGATACCCCTTACCCTAGCTATCAAACTGGACGCTTAGTTTGGCATCAAATATGTGGCTTGTTAGCTCAGCTAGTTAGTAATGTGTGCTACTATCAGTGCCAATGACAAGAATTTCTTCCTTCAAAGTCAAGTAACCAGGAAGAATCTCTTCACAGGGGCAACTGAGGAACCATCATAGCAGAACTAGAAATATGTATGTAGTCTGTCCTCTTTTTGTCGAGGCAGAATCAGGTGCCATCACATTGGTGAGGACAGGTAGATTAGGTGGATAGCTAGCACTTAATTAAGACTAACTTCAAAATAAACCTCAAGCTACTGTTACCCCAAGTCCTCTGTTCCACCAGTTTAAGCTCTCATTCATGCTGGAAATGAATGGAAATGGTCAGGATGAGGATGGTTATAATTTAACTAATGCTTAAATTGGTACACACTGTTCCTTGTTATTGAATCAATATTTCTTTCTTGATCTCAGAGGGTTACTCTTTTTCAAGAATTAAGGAAGAAAAACATACAACTCTATGTCATTTTGGAGAGTCTTAAAAAACAGAAATCAACGCACATATACAAAAAGAAAATTATGCAAATTTAGGGCAAGAAGTACATGACTGTATAGCTCTTTTATCTCTTTTATAAAACATGAAAAGATCTGCAGTGCATTTAAGACATAATAACACTATTGCATATTAGAGTTTTTTCTCCAAGAAACAGAAATCTGTAACTACCACTACTTGTGACCACAAAATGTTGTTTCACAAAGTTTTTGTGCATTAGCCCAGGATAAATATATAATTATAATAGACTAAAGAGGAATTACAGGGAAGGTGGCAGTTTGAGAATCACTCTTGCCCCACTCTCTCCTGATTTCCCATGGAAGAAACTCAATTGTAAATGAAAGAAAAGTCACTCTTCAACTGAGAATCATGAACTTTTTGTTTTGCTTTGTTTTGTTTTGTTCATTTCCTTCTTAGGTACTTGGGGTGATACACATTCTGAAAGTTTAATCTAGCCCAAGGTAAATGTGATGGTTAATTTTATGTGTCAATTTGGAAGGTGCCTCTGGTTGAGACTGACATTTTAAATGGTGAAGGTGTGAGTAAGGAGATTGCCCTCCATAATGTTGATGGGCCTCATCCAATTAACTGAAGGTCTGAAGAGAACAAAAAGACAGGCCTCCCTGCACAAGAGGGAAATTTTCTAGCAGACTGCCTTCCGATTTCATCGGCACCATTAGCTCTCTTACAGGCCTACATTATAGAGTTGGATTTACCAGCCTCAGTAAATACATAAGCCAATTCCTTGTAATAAATCTCCTTCTACATACATATGCATCTTAATGTCCCTGTTTATCTGAAGAATGCTAACTAGTACAGATTTGGTATCAAGAGATTATAGAAGAACAGAACTTTAAGGATGGCCTAATAGAACGAGTAGATATAAATGGATTCTTCAGAGCTTTATCCAGACCTGTGTGCAACTCACTAAATAATGACCTTCAAAATATGGAAGATCTGTCATGGGCCCCACATATGTTGCAGTAGTAGGTTTCAGGCTTCCATTGAAAACATAAATAGGAACAATTAAGTTGACATTTCACTGTGTAACAAGGAATCTAATGTTAGAATGTCTGGTGTGTTGAGTACATTATTCTGAGCCCTTGGTCAACAAGGGTCACTGACTTTCTCCCTAGGGAAGCATGAGCCACTATACCACCTTTGCTTCTCCTATGTATCTTTCTGAAACTAATGAAATGAGCTGGGCACAGCATGATAGTTCAGACATTTTCCCCAAAAACTTCTTAAAGCTTGGAAAGCCCATATATGACACGTATTTTATTTCTCATCTTAAATTACCCCAGTTCTTCTGTCCATTCTTGCTCACCAAGAATAGCCCAAAGAGTCCAAATGATAAAAGTCCTGCAATGTTCAAATCCTCACAGTTTAAAGTGAACCACTTGCTGTTATTACGTTCATGTAAAAAATATCTCATCAATAGATTCCTCTTTTTCTTTGAAAAAGTTAAAGACTTATGATTCTGGGCAGGTGACAACACGGGTAGAGTCATGGGTTTTGGATCTCCCTGAATCCCCACGTGAAACTAGAGAGAGCAACTAGATTGCAAATCTCAAATCCCAGATACAATCCTCTCAACAAAAGTGTCAAGGTAACCTCAAAACTCAAGCAAGTGAAAACAAACTTTTAACAGGAACAAGAGTTCAGGGTTTCAGCATTTGTGTTGGAATAAAAGGAAAGAAAAGAAGGAAAGATTTGTGTTTACCTTACCTGAGAAAGGAAAATTTGAAAATAGCAAGCAGGAATTTAACCAGAAGTAATGAGGGCCATTTTGCAAAGAGCAGCTAAAATTGAGAAGGGATTTTTGTTTTGTTTTATTTTGTTGTTTTCTTTTCTCTTCTCTTTTAATTGAAGTATAGTTGCTGTACAGTATTATATGTTACAGGGGTATGATATAGTGATTCACAATTTTTTAAAGTTATACTCCATTTATAGTTATTATAAAGCATCTGCTATATTCTCTGAGTTGTACAGTATATCCTTGTAGCTTATCTTATACCTAATAGTATGTATATTTTAATTTCCTACCCCTATATTGCCCCTCCCCCTTCCCTCTCCCACCTGGCACACTTGTCACACTGGCTATTATCATCAAAAAGAAAACAAATAACAAATGTTGGCGAGGATGTGGAGAAAAGAGAACACTCGTGCACTGTTGATGGGAATGTAAGTTGGTGCAACCACTGTGTAAAATGGTATGAAGGTTTATCAAAAACTAAAAATAGGGCCTCCCTGGTGGCGCAGTGGTTGAGAGTCCGCCTGCCGATGCAGGGGATGCGGGTTCGTGCCCCGGTCTGGGAGGATCCCATATGCCGCGGAGCGGCTGGGCCCATGAGCCATGGCCGCTGGGCCTGCGCATCCGGAGCCTGTGCTCCGCAACGGGAGAGGCCACAACAGTGAGAGGCCCGCATACCGCAAAAAGAAAAAAAAAAAAAAAAACTAAAAATAGAACTACCATATAAGCCAGCAATTCTACTCCTGGACATGTATCCAAAGGAAACATAAGCACTAATTCAAAAGATACATGCACCCCAACGTTCATAGCAGCATTATTTATGATTGCCAAGATACTGAAACAACCATGTCCATCAACAGATGAATGGATAAAGAAGATGTGGTATATATGGAATACTACTCAGCCGTAAAAATAGAATGAACTTTTGACATCTGCAGCAACATGGAGGGACTTGGAGGGCACTATGCTAAGTGAAATATGTAAGAAGGAATTTTTTTCATCAATAGTGATAGCCAAGAGTGTAGTAGTCCATCATAAAAAGATAAAGGAGCTGGAGCGACCTGGCCTTTTAGATGTACCACCCTAGGGCCCCTTCCAGGATGGGGTCCTCCACTGAAGAGAAACCGATGGGAGTGGAACAAAAATTGAGTAGCATCCTGATAATGGAGGAGGAGTCAAAAGATCCAGATAAAAACAAGAGGGGGAAAAACAAGAGAGGGACAGCCACAAGAGTTCACAAGAAAGCAAGTGACTGTATAAGGAAACACCAAATGAAGGAGCTTGGGAAGATAGAAAAGCTATCTTAAACCCTGCCTCCTTTAAAAAGTTTAGAAAAACAAAAATCATTTCACATAAAAATAAGTAACAGAAAGCTATCAAAGTCAAATCTTATACAAAGATGTTTTGAGAAAAAGGAAAAAAACAAAAAACAAAACTGTGTAACATCCCTACACACAATGTAAGCATATTTGAGAGACACATTCAAAAAACTGATCAAAACCATAACTTACTCTTTCAAAATAAGCTAGAAAACTTGAAGAAAATAATTCAAGTATGAAGGACAACATAAACAAAACTCAGGTAAATATTAGAAATATGAGAAAATATTTAAGACGAAGTTTGAAAAACTTTGAGGAATTATAAGAATGAACAAATGAAACTGTTAATGACTTATGAGAGAGAAATAGTAATAAATAAAATTTAAAAAGAAATGAAGAAATAGGTTAAAAGGATTTAAAAGAAAGTAACAAATACTGAACATAGACAAAGAAGATTAAAATATGGATAACATCGGTCTCTGAAGAAGAACAAAACAAGAAAATACAGCAATAATAATAGATTTAGATCTAGATAAACACAGTTTACTACATAGAGATATGGATATGATGGAAATAGTAGCTTTTATCTTTGTATTTTTATTTCCTAGCTATTAATGAACAGCATTAATTTGATATCAACCACAGCATATTTGTTAAATTCTCTTACTAATCTGCTAATTTTTTGGCAATCCACTTGGGCATTCTCTATCAACAGCCATGAAAATTGCTAATACTAACAAATTTATGCTTTCTTTACCAATTCTTATAATTTTTTTGAAATATATAACATTATATTCATTTCAGGAGTATAACATATTGATTCAATATTTGTATATATTGTGAAATGATCACCTTAATAAATCTAGCAACACCTGTTAGAAAATCAAATTGTGTATTTAAACATATTAACAGATCAAAGAGGTAAAAAGTATGTGAACATGTCCATAGACACAGAAAAAAGTATTTAATAAATTTAATATTTATCTATAATAAAAGTACATATTAAACTTGGGGCAGAAAATCTTATTACTTTTGTGATACATTTTTACACTTATACATTTTTTCCAGGTATATTCAATGGCTTTATTACAGAATTAAATACATGAGACTGTAGTGGATTTCCTTGTTTTGTTCCAGATTTAAAGGGAATGCTTTTAATGTTTCAGAATTAATATTTGCAGTAGTTTTAGGTTCTCTTTAAAAAGTTAAAGAAGGAAAACATAGGCAGAACGCTCTATGACATAAATCACAGCAAGATCCTTTTTGACCCACCTCCTAGATAAATGGAAATAAAAACAAAAATAAACAAATGGGACCTAATGAAACTTAAAAGCTTTTGCACAGCAAAGGAAACCATAAACAAGACGAAAAGACAGCCCTGAGAATGGGAGAAAATATTTGCAAATGAAGCAACTGACAAAGGATTGATCTCCAAAATTTACTAGCAGCTCATGCAGCTCAATTTTAAAAAAACAAACAACCAGATCCAAAACTGGGCAGAAGGCCTAAATAGACATTTCTCCAAAACAGATATACAGATTGCCAACAAACACATGAAAGAATGCTCAACATCACTAATCATTAGAGAAACAAAAATCAAAACTAAAATGAGATATCATCTCACATCAGTCAGAATGGCCATCATCAAAAAATCTACAAACAATAAATTCTGGAGAGGGTGTGGAGAATAGGGAACCCTCTTGCACTGTTGGTGGGAATGTAAATTGATACAGCCACTATGGGGAACAGTATGGACATTCCTTAAAAAACTAAAAATAGAACTACCATACAACCCAGCAATCCCACTACTGGGCATATACCCTGAGAAAATCATAATTCAAAAAGAGTCACATGCCAAAATGTTCATTGCAGCTCTATTTACAGTAGCCAGGACATGGAAGCAACCACAGTGTCCATCGACAGATGAATGGATAAAGAAGATGTGGCACATATATAAAATGGAATATTACTCAGCCATAAAAAGAAATGAAATTGAGTTATTTGTAGTGAGGTGGATGGACCTAGAGATTGTCATACAGAGTGAAGTAAGTCAGAAATCAAAAAACAAATACCATATGCTAACACATATATATGGAATCTAAAAAAAAAAAAAAAAGTTATGAAGAACCTAGGGGCAAGACGGGAATAAAGATGCAGACCTACTAGAGAATGGACTTGAAGATATGGGGAAGGGGAAGGGTAAGCTGTGACAAAGCAAGAGAGAGGAATGGGCATATATTTACTACCAAACATAAGGTAGATAGCTAGTGGGAAGCAGCCGCATAGCACAGGGAGATCAGCTCGGTGCTTTGTGACCACTTAGAGGGATGGGATAGGGAGGGTGGGAGGGAGGGATATGCAAGAGGAAAGAGATATGGAGACATATGTATATGTATAACTAATTCACTTCGTTATAAAGCAGAAACTAACGCATCATTGTAAAGCAGTTATACTCCAATAAAGATGTTAAAAAAAAAAAGTTAAGGAAATTCTTTTCTGCCAGCTCCATAAAAGAAATTGAGGAGATTTCCTTACTGTTTTTCCTTTTAGAGATTTTGTGTAAGAATATAATTGTCCCTTAAATGTTTTGTAGAACTAGCCTAAAAACAGTCTCACTAGTTATTTTATTTGTGGGAAAGATTGCAAACACAAATTCAGCTATTTAAATTAATTTTAGAATCTTTTAGGTCTTCTATTTCTTCCTGAGATATTTTAAGATCATATGCACACAAATACACACAGACATGGTACATATATGTAAATATATGCATATACATATGTACATCCTCATATGATTGTACATTTCATTTACCTTTTCAGTTGTTTCAGTGTAAAGTTATTCACAAGAGTGTTTTATTATCACCTTAGTCTTCACTGAGTCTATGGTTATGTACACCACTTTGATTTCTTGAACTGGGTTTTTGTTTGTTTGTTTCTTTGTCTGCATATTCTCTATTATTTTCTTGACTAAACTCCCATACTAATTTTATCGGTACTTTTTAAAAACTTTTTTTATCCTTTGCATTTTATCACTTTTGTGCCTTAAGTTTTGCACTTATCTTGTTCTTATTTTTGCTCCTATCTCATATTTCTACTCTCTTTTGGTTTAATCTTTTATTCCTTGTCTAACTCAATGATTCTCAACTGGAGGGAGCATCACCTACCTAGAGACATGTAGAAATGTGTGGAGGCATTTTGTTTCCACCTTGACTCTAGAGGGCTTTTGGCACTTAGTGGATGACGTTTATCCAGCAGTGTGTGGAACATTCCTGTTCAATAAAGAATTCTTCTTCCCTAAAAACCAATAACAAGAGCTTTGGTTAGGTTTATCTATAAAAGGCTTAAAATTCAGAGTATTTACATACTGTTCAGGACATATTGGTCTTTTTTGTTATATTTTTCTAACTTTAGGTTACTATGTAAGATGAAACTATTTTTAACCCAAAAAAGGAGTTACAGACTCACTAGGGAGAGTGTTTTATAAATAGAATATGAAGATCATAATGTGAAAAGACTGTGATATTTGAGACTAATAAATTTTGGGATGTGTGTTCTGGTGCATGCATATAACTGCTCATATAACTGAGCTATTAGATCAAATGACAGACACATACTTCATGTATGAAATCCACTGGGGAAGCTTTTAAAACAAATGTAGGATATGCCCTCTTGTGTTTGATTTTTCTGTGGTAAAGTACATTTAAGGAAACTGTCTTCACTTCTTAACCTAATTTTTTGATAGTTTATGAAAAATGAAAAAAAATTGCTTAACGTTTATTAGGTGTCTACAAGGTATTATTGTATGTTTAAAATACAATTTCTGTTTTCTAAGAAATCATTTTCCTGTGATCAGAATGACTTTACATTTTATTCTCTGCTTTGATTTCACTTTAACATTGTGAAAAAACAAATGTTCCATTGAACAATTAATATTTGAATTCAGCCACTATTTTTTTACTCGAAATAATATATACAGCTGTGGACAAAGAAACCTGTGCTTGCAAGGTATTATATAGATTCGAAAGTGTTTTCAAGCAAAATATTTCCCTTGTTTCTCAAAATAATCCTGTAAAATGTGTAAGTTAATTGTATATCCCTGTCTCTGGGATGTAAAAACCTGGAGCCCTGAACCTCAGCAACACCTTGGAACCAGACCACAAGTTCCTTAGAGCCCAGTAGAAGAGTTGGACCTGAACCTGGCCCCAGGCCTTCACACACTAAAGGATGAGCTTGACCTATGAGGCTTGACAGTTTTCTGTCATATTTTTTGAGCCAGTGTTTGTGACTCATGGCTTGAAACATGACTTTTCTCTACAGAATAGAATACTAGAAATTGGAACCAACCTTGAAAAATCTAGACATTATCTATAACAAGTATCACATATATATATATCATGTATGTATTACAATATACATACATGTGTGCATGCATAAGTGTGTATGTATTACCTTATCTCTATAAGCTAGCATTTATTCAAATTGAAATTGTCAAGTTTTTACAAAGGCAATTCTGATAAGGAGAAAATTTTTAAATATTTAGTGTTTAAATGTAACTAAATGCTAGAAACGCTTGGCTATTTCAGCCTTCCCAAATTAGGAAACATCTTAAATCCAAATATCAACAACTTCTGATATCTTCGTATTCTAGTAAGTGCTAGGATGATTTACAAAAAAGAGGGACGGCCATGAAGACATATTACTCATGGCTATGTTACTAAAATCTTCAATCTGATTTGGTTTGAGAAATCAAAGAAAGTTGGGAATTCACTGGACTGTCTCCAAAATTATCTTAAGCGCTGAAATGGAATAGATGCCCTTTTCATTTTGTGAAATGAATTTTCCATGTTCTTATGAAATGGATGATCTTTTGATTGTATTAATGTGATGTCTTTTGTGATTCTGGAATAATAGGTCTGGCCAATGGATCATCCAGTCTCTGAGTTTAAGACCAAACTGGTTAGACATGAGGGGAGAACATATAAAAGAATCTACAGACAGAAAGGGAAGACAAAAGTGTTGCTGGCTGTGGTGAGGTGACATTTGATACCTCATGAAAAGCTACTTCCTTGCCATTTGGAGGGAAGTATCCATGTTCTTTGCCTTGTTGACTGAACACAGATTTCACCTCATTGGAAACATTCTTAACAGACTCTTTAGAGCAAGAAATGGATTAAAAGTCTTATCTTAACCAACTGTAGCTTTGAGTGCTGTCTGCTGCTCTGATGACTCAGAAACACCTGCAGAGCGAGTGTTGCTGCCCCTTGCAGGCTGCAGAGCAGGAAAGTATCCCTGCATTCTCTAGAGGGCTCAGAGTACTACCTTTGTATCTTTCTGGCTGAAAAAGCTGCCTTGTGTTTTGTTGTGTATCTGGTGAGGCATGTTGCTTTAATTTTGTGTTAGTGGTTGTGATAGACATTTTTTTTAATCTAGTCTGAATGAACACTTTGTCTCTTTTCTGCTAGATAGTGTAATAGGTAAAATATGTATTTGTTGATTTAAAAAAATAATTAGATGAGGTCATGAGACCCATGAAGTTTATACTTATCAAGGCATGAAATATGACCACATAGATAATCCACCCTTGCTCTGTCCCACGAGGCTAATTCAGGTCACCTCACTGGGTGGGATCATTAGAGGTAGAAGGTGTGCATTTGGTACATTCCAAAAACCCACCTCTTCCCACCACCCCCTCTCCCCCAGCCCCATCTGTCAGCACAGCCTGTAAGTCTCACACTACTTGCTGGCCCCAAATAGAAAACCTAAACTCGTCTTCCTGCTGAAGACCCACTTTTCCCTTTCATTTTTCCATTGCTGGCTCAGGTTAGTAAATAAGGATGAGGGGGGAAGAGAGATGAACTATGAAGATATATATGTGAGGTCATGAGAGTGGATGGGTATGAGTGTGTGTGTGTGTGTGTGTGTGTGTGTGTGTGTGAGAGAGAGAGAGAGAGAGAGACGGAGAGAGAGAGAGAGAGAGATAAAGACAGAACAAGCTTAGAAAAACACTATTGTCAGAAGAGTAATGTTAACATTATTTACAACCTTTTAGAATAAATTGTATATAACTCTGAATTGCCAGCTGAAACTGTTGATATAGTAAATGAATAAATACATAAGCCTGTTTATCTCATTTGTTTATATTCTTGCTGTCTGGGTATTGTTTTTACTATCTTTTCTAGACAATGTCAACACCTTTGGAAACCATGTCTAAAAATATACCAAAACAGCAAATTTTGGTTTCACAAAGCATTGGACAAATCACAGTGATGTGTTATATATTAATAAGTCTTCATTTGTGTGTTACATTGAAAGTAACAGAATTCTGCTTCCATTGTACTAACGCAGTGTGTTCATGTGTGTGTGCACACACGCACGTGTGTGTGGTTAAAACTGACTCCCCCTTTAAAATGTTCGTAGCTGTTTTTTTCATTTAATCAGTCTGGCAGTCTGATAAGGAGACAAATAAACAGAGTCACAATGACTTCTGGGAGGTCAGAGAAGGGAAATCATTGAAAAACTTTTTAAAGAACTATCCAACTTAATAGTAGCAGCAATAAAAACCAAAAAATACAGGTATAATGCTTTGACTCTGAAAACTTTCCAGTTGGTAAACTCTGGACCCTGAACACTTACTAGCAGGTCACTCGAGGTGAATTTTCACATTTACCTATTACCAAGGTCCACATGACTCTGGCCTTTCCTCCAGCTGCCCCTGAGGCCATCCTGATAGCAGACTCCATTTCTGACCCCTCATCTTTATCAAAGGCCTGGGCCATGGATACAGGATTGGCTACAACAGTAGGGTCCACTGTGAAATGAAAATGAGAGGCCCCTTATTGAACAATTATTAAGTTCAAGGTGATGAACTTTGACCTTTATAGTGGCGAGCCCTGTGTAACTCTGTGGGTCACACAACCATAAAGCTGGCCTCACCTGGATGGTTTTACTGTTTTTCCACTGGATTATGTTCTAGTTAGCTCCTGAATCCTTTCTCAGTCATTGGTGACAAACGATACTTCATACTTGTTGGTATCCCCTCAATACTACTCTGCTTTGTCTCTTCTAATAAGAGTTCAGTCCAATCTCTGAATTACACTCATTCATTCATGGGTAGCTCTCAGTCAATGTTCACAGAAAGTCTCTTTGGCCTCCTAACATCTTATCCCAGTTCAGATGCTAATGGGCTGGCCTACCAGCACTGCCTCTCCCCAACTCTCTCCAATAGGAACAAGACAAAAAAGGGCATTTGTTTCCATATGTTTTGCCATATCTGTCAGTTTCCAGCCACATGTAAATCATGAAGGAAGTAGAAGAGGTTAGATTGGAGTTTAAAAAAACAAAACAAAACTGTGCAGATTACAGATGGCTTTGGCTGTTGGAATTTGCCTGAATCCTATTTTAAGTGAAAAAAATTTTAGTCAATTCAATAATCTCCAATTGAAAAAAAGTTTAGAGTTATAAAGTAGATACAGTCTGGATGTTTCTTTTTACTAATCAGAAATGAAAATTGTACTTACCAAGTACTTAATATATGCTAAAAACTTTAACACTCCATCCTGTTGTGTCCCTAACAATCTGGTGAGGTAAATATTCATATTTTCCATTAGCCTGGAGGAGTATAATGCCGAGTTTGTGGATAATTCCATTGTTGGCAACAAAACTAAATTTCTTGAACAGCCCCTATTGGAAAGCATTGGATGAATGGCTAGAGTTACCTCTAAGCCCCCTCCCTCCTCAGGGATGGCAACTGGGCTGCCACTCCCAGTGCCACCTGGTTTGGTGTTCCCTTTGTCATTGTCAGCACTTTCTGATCTTGTTTTCTTTACCTCCATGACCCAGCTCTGTGGTGCTCTGAGATTGGCAACTTCACCGTATAGTATGATCTGCTCTGAAACTACATTGCCAGGGGTAGACCCCTTTACTTCTGAGGCTGGGTAGGAAGCAAATTCCATCATCCTTAAAGGCTGGGAACATATGGCAGGACTCACTCTCCTCCTTACCCTACAACTCAAATTACTTTAACCTCTTAGAATCTCTGTGGTCTAAGGGTATTGACAGCACTTTCCTTTCCAGTAGAAAAGGAGGTTTCTCTTCCTCTCTTGTCCCTCCCCATCTTTCCATGGGGGTGGGGGAGATTCATTCCATATGCCCACCATATTGCTCTTATCTTCAACTATAAATTCCTGCATTCCTATTGATAATCACCAGATCACCTCCATTGCAGCTGCAGATTTAGTTCTTCTCTTTTGGAAATACCTTTTCCATGCTACAGATGTTCAAGGTGATACAGATGTTAAACTGAGGGCACAAAATATAAGTTTGTGGCTGTGTCCAATGTCCAAGCTTTTCAATTGCTCCACACTGTTTGTTCACTTAAGAGTAGAGAGGATGCACCAGACAGACTTTAAGGTAAACTCTAAGATCCCCATGGTCTGGTATTCACACACTTGTATAATCCCCTCCACACCCAGAGTGTGGGAGGACTCTGGGACTTGCCATAGTAGAATGTGGCAAAGGTGATAGAAAATCACTTTCTTGACTAGGTTGTGGTTTGTGGCATAGGTGATGGATGTCACTCTCTTAATTATCATACATCATATAAGACTTCCTCCTGGTGGATCACTGGATCTGGAGTCTCTCTTTGTTAGTCAGGCTTCTCCAGAGAAAAATAACCAGCAGTGCATGTGTGTGTCTGTGTGTGTGTGTGTTGTGTGGATGGATAAATAGAGATTTATTATAAGGAATTGGCTCATCCAGTTATGAAGGCTGGCAAGTACAAATCTGCAGTGTGGGCTGCTAGGCTGGATACTCAGGAGACCCTATGGTGCAAATGAAGTTAGAAGGCAGTCTGTTGGAGAATTCTTTCTTATTTGGGGAGGTCAATCGTCTTGAGAACAAAAAGACTTTATTTGATTAGACTAGGCTCACTCACATTATGGAAGTCCATCTGCTTTATGCAAAGATCACTGATTTAAATATTGACTTCATCTAAAAACATCCTCCAGTTGAAACATACAATTAACAATCATACTCCTTTTTAAAAAGTTTTTACTGCAGTATAGTTGATTTACAATGTTGCATTAGTTTCAGGTGTACAGCAAAATGAGCCAGTTATATGTATACATATATTCACTCCTTTTTAGATTCTTTTCTCATATAGGCCATTACAGAGTATTGAGTAGAGTTTCCTGTGCTATACGGCAGGTCCTTATTATTTATCTATTTTATATATAGTAGTGTGTACATGTCAATCCCAATCTCCCAACTTATCCCACACTTTCCATCATACTCTTCTATGCTCACTTTCAAGAACTGAGCTGTTATCAGTTCTACAGTCACAAGGAAATGGATTCTGTCAACAATCTGAGTGAACAACCAGTGGACCCTTCCCCAGCTGAGCCTCCAGATGAGAACCTAGCTCTGGCCAATACCTTGATTGCAACCTTGCAGAGGGTCTGGTTAAGCCATGCCTGCACTCCTGGCTCATAGAAACTGAGATAATAGATGTGTGTTGTTTTAAGCAACTAAGTTTGTGGCAAATCATTACACAATACAGAAAATAATGCAGAATATAATTTATTATAAGCTAATTGTCTTTAAAGTGTCCACCATCTCCATTCCAGAAACGATCTTAATATTCTGTTTATCAAAGTTGTATATTTACTGGTCTCACATGACCTATAGTATATCATTATTATTAATAAAACCAGTGCAATTCTTTTATCACTTCTGTTGGTCCTAAAATATAATCCTAATGTTCTCATATGGTCATATGGTTCTCAATGTAACATTAATAAAACCCATACATCAGTGTTTGATTATGCCTTTCCTATTTTTCTCAACTACAACATGGAGTAAAAAATGAGGAAACACACATAAGGGGGACAGAATTCAACTTGATGATTGGAAAATGCTTTCTCATCTTTGTGCCTATAATCAGAGAGTTGAACCAGATGAGTCTTGCATATGTATTCTCTGGGATTCTATGACTCCTTGGATAAGCATTTGGCTCTATATCATCCTGCACCCAAGAAAATGAATTAATTCCAAAAGTCAGTCCCAGGCAAGTACAATATACAATACTGTATGTTCTCTCTGTGTCAGAAGGGTGGGGTTAGACCCAGTGGTGCTGTAGAAACTTGTGACAATATTGTACAGAGGTACACCACCACTCTGAGTTGCTCTGATTCTAAAGCTCTGGGCACATATTCACTTGCTGATTTTCATAATCCTAGGTAAGTCTAATCTGAGAGTTTGTTTATGCATTCAACCCACAGGTTGGTTCTTTCGTTTTTGAAATAGAACTTGTCTGTGAGTCTTCCTTTCTACCTTAAATTTTTGCCAAAATGGGAGTAGGTTGATCTCCTCCAGTCTGTTTCTTTAACCATGCTAACTCTTTCATGCACTAGGAAGCAAATAAAAACAGGCTATGGACACTCCAATCTTTTCAAAGCCATCACTGAGGGACCTGCTCACTTTAGCCTAACCTATGTCCTTCAAGATCAGAGATCTGCAAGGATACAGTTGGAACACTGGCAGGATCTGCTTCAGTGAGAGATGTTGTCATTGAATTGGGCTCCATATTTCTGGTGGAAATTGGTCTAGGAGTGAGTGAGGCCATGCGCCAACATGTACCCATTAGAGATAAAGTGGCTGTAGTACCCATGGTTAGCAGAAAGACCGTAGTGGTAACCACAAAGTTTTAAACTCAATAATCTGTGGCAGTGGTTAAATTAATTATGAATTATTAAAACTGAATTAAATGGAAAGTATAATAAAGTAAGCCTTCATTTTATCTAAGTAATTGAGAATACACAACCTCTAGATCTACTGAATGGAGAACAGATTTGAATCATAATGATAAAGAGACCCAGATCATTACCCAATTTCCAGGAAAAGATCCTAAAAGCATAGTTTGAAAGAAAATCCCTAGACACCTTTGGCTCCCTGAAACATGAAGTAAGATCCATTATTGTGGGAAAGCTCATAGAATTCTGTTCCTCTTCACAAGATGAATAAACCAAAAACAATACTATACTCTTCAGAGATGAAGCTGTGGTAATTTCTATAACACATCCTCGTTTAACATGATGTCATGTGCAGTTGGAAGATGTGACTTGGACCATGAAAGTAGATTTACCCTTAAATAAAAATGGATGGTATCTTAAACTGCAGTTGAAGCCCAGATTTTGTCCCTTGACTGTAATAAATCAACACTGCTGCTATGCAATTATTTTTTCTCTAAATCTATCAGTAAAGCCCACCAGAGCAATTTCATTTGTCAGTGACAGCAGTGCATCTTCACTCTTCTGGTTAATACTTCATCAGTTTTATTACTCTCTGTTACTATTTACTTCACAAGGACCTTGATTGTTTCATCATCCCACGGAATATAGGCTGGTTCCCTCTATTGATGAAATAAGGCCTGGTGAGCAAGAAATAGCAGCTGCCCTTGGTTCCTTGGTAAGACAAATATGAAGTAGCATAGAATTTCACAAAAAATCAGAAGTCTGCCACTTCAGGGAAGTTTTAGAATGTCCAGGGGAGAGGAGAAGATAAATACCAATACAAAGTGAAATAGAATTTTTTCTATCTTGTACCCCTTTCCTCTAAGAAAGAGGCATAATGTTTTCATGCTTTCTTAGATTTCAGAGGCAAATAATTTTGGATGAGGTCTTGTGACCCATTTATCAAACATCCTGTGATTATGGCAGCTTTGAATGTGGGGACATATCAAGAAAAGTCTCTCCATCTGGGCCAGGCTAGAGTGCAAGCTGCTCTGCCATTTGGCTTCGTAACCAAGCAGATAAAATAGTATATCCAAAGTATCTGTGACAGCTTAGGATGCTCAGTGGAGCCTATGACAAACATGGAAAGGAGAATCACAGGGCACAAGATGAAGAACCCTTGGGATTTTGGAAAATCCATTATTTTATTTATTTATTTATTATTATTATTATTATTTTTTGCGGTATGCGGGCCTCCCACTGCTGTGGCCTCTCACGTTGTGGAGCACAGGCTTCGGACGTGCAGGCTCAGCGGCCATGGCTCACGGGCCCAGCCGCTCCATGGCATGTGAGATCTTCCTGGACCAGGGCACGAACCTGTGTCCCCTGCATCGGCAGGCGGACTCTCAACCACAGCGCCATCAGGGAAGCCCCATGACTTTTTTTTTTTTTTTACGAATGTTAAAAACACTTTATTGCAATATAATTTATATATAGTAAAATTATAAGTATTAAGTGTACTGCCCATTAATTCTGACAAATATATACACCTGTACAACCATAACATAAAGATAAAGATCATGTTTTTCACTCCAGCAAGTCCCTTCTTACCCCTTTCCAGTCAAGTCCCACCACTTTAGACAACCACTGTTGACTTTGGTCACAAGAGATTATTTTTCCTTATTCTTCAGCTTCATATATATAATGCAATCACACAGTCACATTATGTATCTTTTGTGTTTGACTTCTTTGGATCAACAATATATTTGAGATTCATCCTTGATGTGTGATCAGTAGTGTTTCACTGAGTGGTAGAGTTGGTCTTCTGTATCCCCAGGCTCTGCATCCATGGATTCAACCAACTGTGGATGGGGAGGCCAACTGTGTTATGTCATGGAAAAATCCATGTTGTCCTCTGCAAATAAATATATTCTCTCTCCTTCTCTCTCTCTCTCCCTCTCTGTCTCTATCTCTATCTCTATCTCTATAACAGCTCCTGGCTCACTACTGAGACCTTGAGAGACGGAATTCCTGACCATGGGATATTACATGACCATGTGACCTATGCTGACCATCATGAACTGGCTCCTGTATGATCCTCCAAGTCATAAAGTTGAGTGTGAATAAAGCAGTACTTTGTCATCAAGGAGAATAATAGTTAATAACAAGATCAGGATAAAACCAGTTCTTAAGGCACAAGTATTTTTTTATGAGCAACTGGTTCATACTTCCAGAGTTCCTATATCTACTGTTATTCCATGTTTCCTTTATTCCACATTTATGGCTTAATTGTGAGCTCTCCACAACCAACTGATAGAGGAAGAAAAAATAATTGTGGTTTATAAATAGTTCAAAACTAAGGAAGACATAGAGTGCTGTGGGAACACAGATATCCTTGAGGAGGGAGAGTGGACAGAACAAAACTTTCAACTGGTTGTATATTTGCATGAAAGGAAAGATGGTCAGAATTACGTATCTATAGTGATTCATGGGCAATAATTAATGGTTGACTGGATAGAAGGGACTTTGAAGGAAAGTACCATTATATTTCTTACAAAGATATCTGAAACATAATTGGAGGTGAACTTTTAAGAATATGAATGTCTGGAGCCTGTGCTCTGCAACAGAAGAGGCCGTGACAGTGAGAGGCCCACACACCATGATGAAGAGTGACCCCTGCTCACCGCAACTGGAGAAAGCCCACGCACAGAAACGAAGACCCAACACAGCCAAAAATAAATAAATTAATTAATTAATTTAAAAAGAATATGCCCAGGACTTCCCTGGTGACACAGTGGTTAAGAATCTGCCTGCCAATGCAGGGGACAAGGGTTCAATCCTTGGTCCAGGAAGATCCCACATGCCACAGAGCAACTAAGCCTGTAAGCCACAAATATTGAAGCCCGGGAGCCTAGAGCCCACGCTCTGCAACAAGAAAAGCCACCACAATGAGAAGCCAGTGCACCACAATGAAGAGTAGCCCCTGCTTGACGCAACTAGAGAAAGCCCACGCACAGCAACAAAGACGCAACGCAGCTAAAAATAATTAATTAATTAATTAATTATTTTAAAAAAGAATATGCTCAGAGGAAAATAATTGCATCTCATGTAAATACTCCCCAGAGGGCACTGACTGCATAGGACCTTCTCAATGAAGTGTTGCACAAGATGATCTGTTCTGTGGATGTCATTATTTCCTTTCCCATGTCAGCTAGTGCCTGTCTGATGGGCTCATGAAAATGTAGCAATGATGCCAGAATCAGAGGTTATGCAAGGGCACAACAATGTGAATTTCCCTTTCAAAATGCAGATCTAACTACCACCAGTTCTGATTGTCCCAATGGCCAATAACAGACACCAAGATTGATTTTCAAAATCGGCACAATAACAAAATGAGAGCAGCTAGTTGACTGGTGGAAGTTTATGTTGGATTTCTTCCATTATGGAAAGGGTTTCAGTTTGTTCTCACATTAAGAGAGACTCATCCTGGATGTGGGTTTGCCTTCTCCACTCACTGTGTTTCTTCCATTGTTACCATCTGTTGACTTAGTCAATGCCTCATTCATCATCATGTTGGCACATCACACCTAACAATGCTACTGTTCACCATTCCTTTTACAGCAAAAAGACCAAGTCAATGAAACCCTGAGGGGTAGAGTCCACTGAAGCATCTAATAAAGTCCATGTTTGCTCTCCAGATCATTTGTTTCTTCAAGATTGTCTTGGCTATTCATAGACCTTTGCATGTGTATATAAACATTATAATCAGCTGGACAAGTGTTATAGACTGGATTTTGTGTCCCCCCCAAAATTCATATGTTGAATCCCTAAGTCCCAATGTGAAAGTATTAATAGGTGGGACCTTTGGGATGTAATTAGGTTTAGGTCATGAGGGTGGGGTCTTCATGATGGGATTAGTGTCATTATAAGAAAAGATCAGAGTGCCCCCCTTCCTCCCCACCCCCTCCCCAGCAGCCATGCAAGGACATACAATAAGAGATGGCCGTCTGCAAGCCAACAAGAGGGTTTTTACCAGGAAGTGAACTGACCAGCCTCAGATCAGTCTTTGATCTTGGACTTCCCATCCTCTAGAATTGTGAGAAATAAATATCTGGTTTTTTAAAGCCTAATTTTTATATAAATTCCTAGCAACAGAATCATTCTGTGTAAAAACTCTTGCTATGTGTTGCCTAATTGCTTAGTGTCTTCCAATTAGAGTTTCCAACTTCTGAGTGGGAATTACGGAGGTTGTCCACTTCTTTGAATATTCTACATGCTCCTGAAATTGATCGCTCAGTGAAAGAAGATAAACTTTTGGATAAAGTGGTATAATTATGTCAGGAAAAACACAGGAAGCTATACAAGCAAGAAGATTTCTACAAGCTCTATCTAAGCAAGGAGATTTCTACAAGCTCTTCAGGCTTGTTCAATGATAAGCTCAAGAACAAGGAGACCCACAGTTCCTGACCCTTATTTCAGTCCACTTACTCTTTTCATATGTTTTACTGTATTACTGAGAATGCTCCCAAGTTGTCATACACACACACACACACACACACATACACACATACACACACAAATTAAGTGAATTAAATTCAGATGTGGCTCAAAGTTTAAAGCCATGTATCTAAATTTAATGCACAATAATTAGGAGTCAGAAATGGCACATTAATTTTTTCTAAATAAAATTAAATATGACCTTAAACCCTACTGACTGCCATTTGTAAGAAATCTAAACACCTAGCTTCAAGGTCAGTGACAATGATAATGAAAAATTTCTTTTAGCCTTATTATGTTGTCATATACATTGAGGCTTGGTTGGTGATCCTGAAAATAAACCCTCTGATGTCAGGTTTTGTAATTAAAAAAAAAAAAAACTCACTAGCTGGCTAGTAGCTCCTCTGTTGAGAAGGACTCAGCACTCATCTGTGAGGACAGGATTTGTCATAGACAATAAGCACTTAGGGATAACAAAGAAAAGGCAGAACGAAGGTGTCAAACCAAGAGCTGAAAATGAGACAAAGGACTTATCTCTTACCTACAAGACCACAGCCTGGTTATATCAAGCTGCGGTCTTGTAGATAATCCCAGGTCTTTTGCTTTACATTGGGTTTTCTACAAATCTCCATCCTAATGAATATGCCAGTATGGGGAAGCCCCACACTGAAATGCCCTGAAAGACAATTTGACCAATTGCCCATGTGCTCTTTTCTTCAACAATTTAGATATTATGGGAAAATGTCAAATGAACAGGTAAAGATGATAAGTTGTAGGAACGATTTTTTTTTTTTTTTTTTTTTTTGCGGTACACAGGCCTCTCACTGTGGTCACCTCTCCCATTGCGGAACACAGGCTCCAGACGTGTAGGCTCAGCGGCCATGGTTCACAGGCCCAGCCGTTCCATGGCATGTGGGATCTTCTCAGACCGGGGCATGAACCCGCGTCCCCTGCATTGGCAGGTGGACTCTCAACCACTGTGCCACCAGGGAAGCCCTGGGAACGATTTTTTAAAATGTTTCTTTATTAGATCAACTCTACTGGATGAAGCAAATCACTGTAAACTGGTTAAAAATTAAAAGGAAAAAGTCTATATTTACAAACTAATCCTAGCCTAATTCCCTTTTTATCATGGAGCTAAAGTTTTCTTTCTTTTTGTACTTTTATCAGAAATTAAGTATATAAAATATATTGAAATTTAAAAATACGATGGAGAAGAGTATGTGAAACTAGCGGTTTTTCATCTATCTCTGTAAGTAAAGCTTAGATGAAATAACACACTAGAATTTTCTATGCCCTTCTCATAAGTCCACAGAAATGGTGTCAAGGTATATGTTAAAGCTTTGGGTAGACTTGAATACAACTTCATAAGCCCTTATATGTGCAGTTATTTGACAACTGTAACTGCCTTGAGATTTCATGAAATGTCACATACTATTGAGAGGAAGAAGAAGCCCATAATCATTTTTTGTCTCTTATAAGCAAGATTTTTCAGCATTTGTTAAAGCTTGTGAGGATGATTGCAGTGACCCACCTTCTACTGCCAGGTTAGATGGGTGTTAATTTCTCTTTACCTAGAGGCATACATGGGACTGAACCTTTAGGAGATAACAAATTAACTTTATACAGTTGTCAGTTTTGATGTTGATGTTAAAAACCAAATTATTTATCATATATTTCTATTTCCCACTATTAAAAAAAAGGACTTGAAGAAAATTACTGGGAAAGAATAGCACAAAGATATAACAGCATTGAAAAGGGAGAAAACAGAATTAAAAGGAGAAAAGCAAATATACTATGCCTTCACTTAGCATTGATGTAAGGCTAACTATGTATCTTAGGGTGAACAGGAAAATGTTATAACTCTCCTTACATGAGAGAGGGAAATATATTAATTCCTCAATCATACTAAGGTTTCATGTATCCCAAATGCTTATATGCATTTTCTCCTGGGACATGAGGTTGAAGCTACAGAATGATACAATGCACAATGTTCATGAAAGCAGAGTTACAATAAATCCAACTCTGGATTTAAATGGCTTTGCCAGGAAGTCCAAAGCTGTGCATTAGGATACAGTCCAGTAAAGGTGAATCTATTATGCACTCAAGCACTATAACTGAACTATGCAGCCATCATATCAGAATTTGATCCAAAGTTTGCATGTAAATCACTCAGAAAGGTGGTCATACAGGTTTTCTCCTAAATTATATTCCGGAAATGTTCTTTCTTTCCACCAGGACTTTGATAGAAGCTTTATGACAGACAGATTAGCAGGTTAACTTCATCCAGGACTGGAATAATAGCTATGCTCTCTGTTTACTAGGGACAACCATTTATGTTTCTTAGATTTCAAGCACTGTGTGAAATACCAGGACAGGTGAGCACAAAGAGCCTCTTAGGAAATAAATTATATCTCTTCCAGCTTCTGCACTCCTGTTTAGATGAGGACTCAAAGTTCCTCACCGTGGAGCATGACAAACATGGTTTTAGTCTGAAAACAGACCATAGCTTCTGCTGCCAGATGCACACAGGATAACTGAAAAACCTCAGTAATGCAACAGAACAAGAACCAAGTTCTAAGAACGTGATCTCCCCACATGCCTTCCAAGCTGTTTCAAAAGACAGTTTTATGAAGCTGATCAAATAAATCATCTAGAAAGAGTGACTTGTACTGACTACTTAAATGAGTACAGTCCAATATGTGTAAAAAGTGTCTTTCCAAGACAAATTTTCAAAATCAATGTTAATTAATGTTTTGGAAGAATAGCAAAGCCATTTTTTCTTCAGGTCATTACTGTTCCATCATAAAAAAATAAGCAGACAGGATACAAGAAAATACTTTTCCTCACATCCATTTTAAGAGAATCAAACATTCAATTAATCTAAAACTAGTGTCAAACATTAAGTTAAAAATTTTATATAAGATATAAATTTAAAAGGAGAGACCAAGGCACAACTTTGCTTTAGGTTGTAGAATTTTACAAATTTTACAGACACACTAATTACACTAGTTACAGACATTTTTATTACTTGATTTTGTCAATTTATTTCTACCATAGCTCCAATACTTAAATTTTCTCAAAAAATAGGTTTTAAGGGGCAATGGGCAAAGTCTACTGCATTTTGCTACTGCCATAGCAAAATACCATAAACTAAGTGTTTTAAACAACAGAAATTTATTTATCACAGTTCTGGAGGCTGGAAGTCTGAAATCAGGGTACCAGAATGATTGGGTTCTGGTGAGAGTTCACATCCTGACTTGCAGACTCCCTCCTTCTAGCTGTGTCCTTACAAGGCAGAGAGAGAGCAAGCAAGCACCTTGGTGTCTCTTCTTATAAGGGCACTAATCCCATCATGAGGGTCCCACCCCCATGACCTATTCTAACTTTAATTACCTTCTAAAGGCCCCATGTCCAATTACTGTCACACAGGAGGTTAGGGCTTCAGCATATGAATTTGAGGGAGACACAAACATTCAGTCCATAACATTTACCAAACTGAGATTCTAGACAAAGCTAAACCAGGGTCAAAACCCAGTAATGACAAGCAGAGAAATAGAAGCAGAGGTGAATAGACAGAATAAGAATGCTTGTAACAAGAGAACATATAAATTAAGGAAGCTGGGTCAGTTAAGACTACTCTCAGAGGAGAGTGAAATTTATTTCTGGGTCCTGAGGAGCCTTTATGTCTTTCTTCAGGATCTGCTCCTAATCTGACTACCTGATATGCAGGAGGTGGATTGCAGAGCTACTTTCCTCTCTTTTGCTGCATATTCTTAATGTTTTTTCATATTAATAATGTGAATTTGCTATTGACCACATAGTGTTCCAGAAGCACCTTTAAGTCTTTTTGGACCTATCTTTTTTCAGTGTCCCCAACTAGCATGAAGCTTCTTAAGAACAAGGACATATTTCTTATGTCATACCTAAATGACTACATTAGCAACAAATTGCATCCTGCAATATAATGTTAATAGTTCAGTTATTTACTGAAATTCTACCTCCTCTCTCATATTTTTTCTCACACTAGATCTCACATTTTCTCCAGCTTCACCCTCTACAGATTAATCTTTTCTTCTTCTAACCATGTCATTGTAGCTTTCAAAATTTTCTCTGCTGAAGTTTTATATATTTTAAATTTAGAGTTTTTATATACCACTCGAGATTTTCTTAAGCTATGTTTTAAAGGAAAGTTTGGATTTCTTAGGATCAGGTTTTTTTTTTAATTTTTGGGAAGTCATAAGTGGAATGACAAGCATTTTATGGTGACTTCCTCAAGGACATATTCTTAAGATGAGTTATGAAAAATGTAGATTTTGCCTTCGACTCAGTGGGTAATTTTGACTCAAATTCCATCACCAAATGCCATCAGAAAGTGTTAATCCCTGGTAGGTTATTCTCTTGAGAAAGTGATCATTATGTGTGTGTGTGTATATATATATATATATATATATATATATATATATATGTATATGTTTTGTGTCCTCTGAGGCATGCTTACCTTGAAAGAAACCAAAGCTTCTTTTCTATTTTGCAGTAGAGCTGTGTCAGGACAAAATCATGGTATTTTAGCTAAATATTTCTGTAATATTTTTCTGATTATAAGTAATATCTTCTCATTATGGAATATTTGGAAAATATGAAAACTATGCAATGGAAAATAAAAATCACTTGAAGCATAGATATAAGTAGCATTAACATTTCAGGGAATTTCCTTTCAGTCTCTCTGTGTATTTATAAATATAGTTTACATTACTTATGCATTCACTTCTGTGTCTTGCCATTTTGCATAACATTATATTAATAGCATTTCCATGTCATTAAAAACATCTAAAGTATCATCTCTAATGAACGTAAAATGCTACATTGATGGTCATTTTCTTTGGTAGCAGTTTTATTGAGATACAATTTATATACTTATATTCATATAATTCACCCATTTAAATTATACAATTCAGTGATTTTTAGTGTATTTACAGGGTTGTGCAACCATCACCACAAGCAATTCTAGAATATTGTCATTACTCTACCAAAAGAAAAAAAAAATACCTTTTAGCTATAACCTCCAATGACCCCAGCCCTCCAGGCCTAGGTAACCATTAATCTACTTCCTGTATAGGTATGTCTATTGGACATTTTATATAAATAAAATCATATATAATGTGATCTTTGTGACTGGCTTCCTTCACTTAGAATAATGTTTTCAATATTCATCCATGTAGCATGTATGAGTACTTCATTCCTTTTTATGACCAAATAATAACCCATTGTAGTGGCTATGTTTTTAAGATAAGTCTTTATAAAGCAAGGATATAGTTCTAGGCTTGTCACAATTTATTATAGAGTTTTACATAATAAAGAGGATCATTTTTTAAAACATTTTTTCAAGTTAAACATACTAATTTTTTTTTCCCATTCTCAGATCTTCTTTCTTCTTCATTCATTCAACAAGTATTTATTTACAGACTACAGAATACCATGCTTTGTACAGGCTTTGTAAATACAATGTGAACAAAATCGACACAATCCCTGCTTTTACAATTCTGTGAAAAGCCCAACTTTAACAAATAGTAGTACAAGTAAAGATAGAATCAAAATTTAAAACTGAGATAAGAGCTACCAGTGCCCTTCAGCCCCAGTCTACCAGGAACACAGCTGCAGTCAGACAAAGCTGGGTTTGTTGGCTTGTTGCTCTAGGGAGAACACACTCCAGGGGGAACCATGGAGCATTTCAGTGAAAGAGCCTTCAGGATGGGTGTTATAGAATTGGGGTTTATACTATAAGATTTTGGAGAAAGTTCAAGAAAGCATAGTTTTGCTCTGAACTGAGAGCTGTCAGAAAGTAAGGGCCATTCTATGATTGGGATGCCTCAACAATTTTTTTTTATCTAAAGGCAGGAGGAATGTAACAGGGTAAAGCTATACTTAGTAAAGAAGCACCAGTCATTTACATAGCTAAGAGAGGGAGGTGTCTGATCGTTTTGTGATTTGGACTGTGATCTTGATTTTGGCTATGCTCAGGCCGACATGACTAAGGAGTGGTCTTGTTTTGGTTTTGCTCCATCTTGGTCACAGAGTGGCCTTGTCTGATGTGTTCTGTGATATTCCTTATATTCAGCAGAACACCATGGCCTAGCTGTTAGAGCCAGGCCAGCTCAGCTGACAGCCATCAGAGGTACTTTTATCTTTCTCAGTACCCTCTTTTGGCCAGGGATGGACAAAGTTGGACTGCAATATATGAATATACAATATCCAGGTCATTATCATTACCACGATTTTTCCTATCAAAAGGTTGTTTGGAGAAGGTTGTCTATAGTTGCTCCTTTGTTAGAGGAGAAGTCATTGAACCATCTGATGTGACAATGGCTATGATTTTTGAAAGGATCCACTGGCCAGTTGTAACTCAGCCAATCACTCAGGGGAAAATCTGGTGATTAGCCCTTGTAAGGCAACCTGAAACAAGAGGTAAATTACCAAACACAGCCCATGAAAATTTGTCCCAACATTCATCTGGGTCTTTTCTACAGACCTGGTTTCCTTTTTTCCCACTAGTCATGGATTTTCTTTTTACCTGATCTATAGTATTTATAGGTGTGGTCATTGTGTTTATTATAAGCATAAACTGCCTTTTGGCTACCTAAAAGGAAATCAAATGCTATGCAATGCCCATGATAAACCTTGATAATGAATTCAAACTCTTTTGTTGGACTTCCAAAGCAGAAGTTGTGTTCTCATAAACAGTAGTGATTTAAAAGGGTAGAGACCAGTGGAAATATAAATATTGAAAATCTCAACAGAAATGAACTTATGATTGTGCTCTGAAAATGGGAAAATTTTCAGGGTGGAGTTAAACAGCTGCTGAAAAGCTAGCTGGAGTGTCTCAGAAGAGAACAAACTGAATATTTTAGCTAACATAGCCCCAATATTTATTCTGATTCTGAATGGGCTAGATTTCGCTGGTAGGGTCGACAAGTCTGGCTCTGAAATTTGAAAGACTCAATGCAGAATGAAAGCAGAGCCCATTTGTTCAAAAATTTTTAAGAAATTCAAGATGGCAACAGCAAAGCATTAAGCCATCCTGAAATTCTAAGGGCAGGGCTCTATGAGACTGCACAAATCCTGAGTCAATAGATAACTTCAGCAGAAACGTTTCGTTGATGTTAGGTCAAGGTCCAAGTTTTACAGGACTGAAATCTGAATTAATTGCATAAGGTATTCACCAGGAGGAACCTAGAGAAAGGCATTTTGGTGGCCATGAGAATGCACCTTGCAGAACTCTAACTTAAGGGAGTATAACTGTCCTAGGTCCCTAGCTGCTGCTCTCTGAAATCCATTGCTATGTTTGGCTCATCGCCAGTCAGTGAGTAAGCACTCCAGTGACACTAAGTGCCAACACTAGGATGCAGGGAACTCTGTCATTGGGCGCCTTTTCCTTGTGGGTTCCCCAGTGGCCTTGCTCAACCTCCCTTAGATTACACACTTGTCTAGGATGCTTTCACCCAACATTATTTTCTTCTCCTTCACTCAGGCTCAGACTTTCATGGGGTCTGATGGCTCTCCCAGCATCTACCTACCTCCTCCCCATTTTTTCTCACAGGAATTTGCCATAATAAATTTCTTTGGATCTGCTTCTTGAAGTACCTGGACTAATACAAATGGTACTGGATGTGATCTGAGAAAATAGGTGGTAATAAGGGGAATGGCTCACACATTGCTCAGCAGATGAGAACAATGTATCCTTCTTGGTAGATAGGTCAGGGATAGTCCCTTACATGTGGTGGTGGTCACTTCTTAATGATTGCATCGACAGTGACCTAGAACAACGTTCTGATACAGTCATTTGAAAAATATAGGGAAAACAATGCCTGCAAAGACAGAAAAACTGCAAATTTGGGTTAGCTGATTACTGCAAAGGTACACTGATGCCCTGCAGAAGGAGCATGAGAAATTGAGAGCTGCCAATAGGCAGTTAGTGGCTAAGTGTGAGAGATGGAGTTTAGGTGGGAGCTCACAAAACAGTCCTCATCTCCTTCAGTGGAAAGACAGACCAATAGCGTGGCAGGTAGAAGACCAAAGGATCCAAGTCTCTGAGCTCAGGGATATCAAGACACTCAGCCAAAGCAAGCTGTTATATGAAACTCAAGGCCCTGGAGGGAAAATTCTGGAATTCTGAAACATGAGCTAGAGACATCTGGATGGATGTTGCTGATGATGTTTACCAAGCATCCTCCTCTGGACCTTCTGGGCTTGCAGAGGTGGCCCAACTTTCTTTGGTGAGAGCTAATACTTCCACTGTGCTAGAATATCTACAGAAACCTCTCCACTACAGCACAACAGACTTCCTGTCAGGAGATGTCCCGTCTTCTCTCCTGGACACTAGGTCGGTAACTACTGTCAAACCCCAGCCTAAAAGAGCTAGGGATATGGTGGTCCTGATAAAAGAGGAAATGAACTATATGATGAAAGAATTTCTGGAATTAACTGGCACATACTGGTCAGAGATAGGGGAGTACCCTAAGATTAGAGTTTTCTTTTCTTTTTTTTTTTTTTTTTTTTTTTGCAGTGCACGGGCCTCTCACTGCTGTGGCCTCTCCCGTTGTGGAGCACAGGCTCCGGACGCGCAGGCTCAGCAGCCATGGCTCATGGGCCACTCCATGGCATGTGAGATCTTCCCGGACCGGGGCACGAACCTGTGTCCCCTGCACCGGCAGGCGGACTCTCAACCACTGGGCTACCAGGGAAGCCCTGAGATTGGATTTTAAGGGTACTTGATCAAGGAACCTGAATTTAAGACTGGATAAGCAAGAACTCCTTGACTTGGGGGTCATTGCTCTGGGACTTAGCATTTAAAATTCAACCATCTACTTCAGAGGTAGGGCAAATTTTTGCTAGGGTTACTTTTAGAAACCTGGAATAAAATGACAGCCAAACCTCAATGAAGTGGAAATGTCTGATTTTCCCTGGAACATATCAGAGAAGGGAATATGGGTGCTGAGAAGAGGGTATGCTTGGCTATCTGTTGCAATGCTAGACACCAACAGGACCCAGGAGAGGAGAGAGGACCCACCATTCACCAAGGCCATCAGGAATGTGATGGTGATAGGGGGCACAGGCATCACTAAGAATTTCCTTGTGGCCTCCTCTGCAGGCCAGGGATGGTAGGAAGAGTTGTAGTCACAAAGCTAGGGTAATTAATATCCATGGAGATGATGGACCCTGAAGAAGTAGAGACCAGATGGAAGCACTTGATGGCCACAAACCAAGAGGCCACAATTACTAAAGTGAGCAGCAAGGTGGAAGGACAAACAAGGGACCATGATCCACTGAAAGTTTTGGAGCTGTTTAACCAACATGTTTGTGTTTCTAGGGGCAAGGTAGACAGGCAGTCAACAGATGTTGGTTGTGATCTAAAACCAAAGGAACAAGAACTGAAGAACAGGGAGATAATCATAGTTTCAAAAAAATGACATCTTGCAAAGATCCCACAATTTATTGATTGAAGAAGTGGGTGAGCCCCTACGGTGAAGAGCCCTGGAACACCATGGCAAGCATACACCATAACTATTCCCCTAAGTCTTAGCCTCAAGGGACCTATATCCACCTCCTCAGGTCATAGTATGCTAGGCAAAGGAAAATATAAACACATTGAGGAATGTTGAACACAGGTTATGGGTTGACATTGATGATCAAGGATCCAAAGCATTATTGTGCTACCCTCCATTAGAGTAGGGAGCCTATGGATCCATGTAATATAGAGAGTTCTGCCTTATAGTGAGCCCAGTGCATCCATGGGCCACTAAGTAGCCATTTCCCCAGTGCCTGAGTGCATGATTGGAATTGATATATATGGCAATTGGAGTAACTGTTCTATCAGATCTCTTCTCTATGAAGTAAAAGCCACCATAGTGGGGAAAGCCAAACATAAACCTGCAATTACTCCCCACTCCCCTCAACACTGGCCAAGGTAGTAAATCAGAAACAGAATCTGATCTCCAGAGAAATGGTAGAGACACGAATAAAGACCTAAAGGGTACAGGGTTGGTTTCACCTGTCATAAATCCATTTAATTCTCCAGACCAGACCCTGCAGAAGATGGATGGACCCCAGAGAATGACTGTAGACTGGTGTACACTTCACTGAGCAGTAGCAGTGACCCAGTTGCTGGGCCAGACATGGTTTAACTGCTAGAGCAGGTGAGTAAGGTCCAGAGAACATGGTACTCAGCCATTCATTTGGCAAACTCATTCTTTTCCTTTCCAATTTTAAAAGAGGATCTGAACTATTTGGGGACAGATAAAAAATATTTATTTACAGCCTTTCCTCAAGGCTATGTTAATGCTCTTATCCTCAGTCATAATATGGTACAGAGATCTCGACTGCCTGGACATACCTCTGAATGCCACATTTATTCACTACATTGATGTTATCATGCTGATTGGATAGAAAAGGCAAGAAGTGGCTGGTGTGCTGGAGGCCTTGGTGAGACACATGTGTTCCAGAGGATGGGAGATAGCCCCTATTAAGATTCGGGACTGGCCACTTCAGTGAAATTGTTAGGGGTCCAGTAGTCAAGAACTATGATGGACTAAAAGTTAAAGACAAATTGCTGCCTCTTGCATACTCTATCACAAAGAAGGAAGCACAGAGCCTGGCAGGCCTCTTTGGGTTCTACATGCAAGGCATTCCTTCTGTCTAACAAAGAAAGCTGCCAGCTTTGAGCTGGGACCAGAGCAGGAAAGGGCCCTGCATGGTGTTGGTGACGTCACTGGTAGGAGAAGATGCAATATGGCACTCGTGACAAGTTCCACTGGGAGAATAACAACACAGTTTCCTGGGTTTGTGAAACAAGGTCATGCCATTCATAACAAAGAATTACAGTCTTTGATAAATAGCTTTTGACATATTCCTGAGCCTTGGTAGAGATGAAGTGCTCGACCATGGAGTACCAAGTGACTGTGTGTCCAGAAATCCTCACTATGAGCTGGATTCTCTCAGACCCACCATGTCATAAATGGGTCAGACAGGCTCATCAGCAAACTATAATAAGATGAAAATGGTATTCTTGGAATGAATCCAAGCAGGACTAGAGGGCAGAGGAAGCTGCAGGTGTCTCAGACTCCCATATTACCCATAGTTGTGTCCCTCCCCTGCCTTTCACTCAGGGCTGCATGAAGGGACCCATACAACCAGCTGAAAGATGAGGAAAAAGTCCAAGCTTTGTTTATAGGTGGATTGGTTCAGTACATGGGTACAAGCCAAAAATGAACAGTGGCTGAATTACAGATACGTATAAAGGTGGCCTTGAAAAATAGTAGAAAGGGACATTCTTCCCACTAGACTGACCTATGAGCAGTACACTAAGTCTTTCGCTTTGTGTGGAAAGAAAAGAGGCCCAAGGTGAGAATATGTATAAGTTTCCACTGAGTGGCCAAAGATGCCTGGTCAAGGACCTGGAAGGAAAAACACTGGGAGAACAGAGACAAGAAAGTCTAAGGTAGAGGCCTGTGGAGGACCTATGAGAGAGGGTACTAAGTGTGAACTAAATGTGAAAGATCATTAAAACACCCACCGTGGGAAAGGGACTGAACAACCAAGCAGACAAAATGACCTGGCTGGTGATGGCCACCTGTCTTTCTCATTGGTCACCCCAGTACTGCATGATGGACAGAATGGTCATGGTGGCGGAGGTGGAACAAAACAGCCTGGACTCTCACGTGCCAAAATAGGTCTGGCTACTGCTGTCCCTGAATGTCCAAATGGTCCACAAAGGAAACCAACCCTAAGATCCTAATGTTTTAGCTTGCTAGAGCAACCGTAACAAAATATCACACAGTGAGCAGCTTAACCAACAGAAATGTATTATCTCACAGTTCTGGAGGCTAGTACCTAAGATCAAGATGTCGGCAGGATTGGTTCCGTCTGAGGTCTGTGAAGAAGAATCTGCCTCTCTCCCAGCTTCTGGTGGTTTGCTGGCAGTCTTTGGCATTTCTTGGCTTGTAGAAGCATCCCTGATCTCTGCCTTCATCTTCACATAGTGCTCTGTGCATTCCGTGTATCTGTGTGCAAACTTCTTTTTATGAAGACACCAGTCATATTGGATTAAGAACCCACCCTACTCCAGTATGACCTTATCTGATCTAACTACATATACAATGACTCTATTTCCAAATAAGATCCCATTCTGAGATACTGGAGATTAGGACTTCAACACATGAAACTTGGGGGGGATGGGGGTTGGGCACAATTCAACCCTTCACACCCTGATAGAGCACAATTCCTCAAGAAGATCAACCAGACTCTTGATGGTGAGTTAATTACATTGGACCCCTTCTGTCATGGAGGACAGCAGTTTTTCAGGACAGACCCCTATCAGATATTGGTTTGCCTTTCCTGAGCAGAACTTCAGCTAGCATTCCTATTTGGGGGCTTATTGGAAGCCTGATTCACAGCCATGGAATCTTGTTCAACATAGCTAACAACCAGATCACAGGAGTGACCCAGGACATTCCTCCGCCATGCCATCCAGAGGCAGCTGGAATGTAGAATGCTGGAATAGCTTCTAAAAGTGCAACTGAAGCTCCAGTTCTGAGAAATCACTCTGATTAATGGGGTGTCATCCTTTAGAACAGAGCATATAGATTATATCAGAGCCTCCAGGAAAGGTCTCAATCCATTCTGAGAATAAACAATTACCAAAACATATTCATAGCACCTGTAATTCGTATTCATTTCTTATTTATGCAGTCTTATCAAACTTATGGTGCTGGTAGGTAGGACATGTATTGCAAACATCTTTGGAAATACTCTTAAAATTACCTCACTAATGTTGAGTCAATATCAGTGCCGATTTATCTTTGCTGTTACAGATAATATCCTGAAGTATTTTTGTTAAACTCCACCATTATCATCTCTATCTTCTTAAGTAATAGAAAAGCATGTAAAAAATCTTTATTTTGTTTTCATAAGATTTTTCTACAGAAGTTAGGAAGCACTACAATATTTGAAGTCAAGGACTAGCCCCAAATCACGCTCACTTTTAGTGTAAATATTTGCTCTTTTATCTTTTTCTAGCTGGCAAGGACAATTAAATTCATGATTTGAACTGATTTAATTTTGGGGAGTGGATTATATTTCAGTAACTCAGATCTGTTATAACACAAGCTGCTTGGTAATTTTCAGTTTTTCTTTTGAAGCTAAGCCGTCAACAAAGCTAAATTAGAGATACTCAAGGCAGTCTCTAATGAGTCTCTGCAGGACTTGGAGAGTTTTCTAAGAGGTGAACAATCATGCCATTCTCCTTCTTCCGGGCTTAGAGTGTTGCAGCAATGGGTAGTGATGTGTGAAGGGAAAGAAGGTAACTAGCTGAGAAATTCTGGGTGTGTTATGTCAGTAGAAGAGTCTGCATAAGAAATGATTAATCTTAACGAAGACCCTAAAAAGAAATCAGCTGAAGCTTTCACAAGATTTGCCACTGCTTCTATAGCTCTTGGACGGATCGAATATACCTTGACTATTGCATCTAATGAAAGACTGAATAAGGCAATGGGCTTTTGATGATTTCTATTTATTGATTTAGTACCCTGAGTGGATTGGATGTTTGTGTCCCCCCAGAATTCATATATTGAAATTCTAATTCCCTGTGTGACTGTATTTGGAGTAAGGAAGTAGCTATGGTAAATAAGCTCATAAGAGTTGGTCCCTGATCCAATAGAGTTAGTGTCCTTATAAGAATAGACACCAGAGAGTTTGACCTCTCTCTCTATTCCCATGTGCATGCACCAAGGAAAGGCCATGTGAACACACAGTGAGAAGGCAGCCATCTGCAAGCCAGGAAAGAGTCCTCACCAGAAACAACCATGCTGGCATGATGATTTCAGATTTCCAGCCTCCATAACAGTGAGAAGATAAATTTCTGTTGTTTAAACCATCCGGTCTGTGGTATTTTGTCATGGCAGACTAATACAGTACAAAGCCTGTCTAGAGTTCTCATGAATAAAAATATAAAGTGCTTATAAATCAAGAATTCTAAAAACAAAGCATTTTCATAGTCACTTATTGTGCCATTCTTGCACTTAAATCATGAGTATCAACAGAGTATATAAGGGACAGGAGGAACCTCTGCTAATCTGGGCATAAAATAACTTAGTCATGTTACAGAAAAAAAGATGTCAATGTTCACGTTACTCCTTTTGTACGTTCAGTGGTGAGAGATTTCTTTGACTGAAGTAACAAACTTTTTTTCTCCAGAAACAAGAGAAAACTGGAGGACAGATAAAGTAGAGTTCAAGTCTTCAGCCTAAGCCTACTGAACTGGAATCCTTAGATGTGGAGCACCAATATCTGCATTTTTGATAAGCTCCTCAGGTGAGTCTTTGCACATTAAAATTTGAGATGTAATCCCTGTATGGAACAAAGGGACGGGGGAATGAAGAGGTAGTGGGTCAGGAGAGAGAAGAAAGGATTTGAATGGAGATAAAAAGATTGTGACCCAAAAGACTGATTCTTATGTGGATATTTCTGAGAAAGAGGGATTGTACAACTTCCTTCAAAAGCCACCACGAAGTTATCAGCTCTAGCTGGCACCCCTAATAAATGTTCAACTATCAAGACTTTAGTATAGATAGAATTCTACTTTAAAAAAGAAAAACAATGTAAATTCTGCGGGAACTTATATATATGAATAAACCAGAAAATATCAAAAGAAGCAGGAAATTTCATTGAAATTCTACTATTGGCTTGAATGATTGCAAACTTAGCAAAAAACAAAAACAAAAACACTGAGCATGAATATGTAATATAAGACAAAGGCAGCGTATGTTCTATTCATTGGAATCTGAATATTGGTTTTGTTGCTCTTTACACCTTTCTGAAAGAATCAATCCAAGATGGTGAGTCTATATTAGTCAAAAACAGATACACTCAGGGGGAGACATGCAAATGTAGAGTGAACTCAGGCTTCTGGGGTAATGCAGTGCCCATCCCAAAGGTATGTGAGGTGTTTCTGCCAACATGCACTCTACCATATCGGTGATCATTTATAAGAGAGGGTGACTGAAAGAACAGATTTATGTCCACATCAACTCCGAGCCATGTGGCTGAAGAGGGCCTGGGGACAAGGTTGCATTATGACATTGTTGAGTTCTAGGAACCTTTGCTTTGGTGGTCCCTTGTCTCCATAAAAGAACATCAAAAATTACATTTTATGACTATGCTGGTATATAGACAAATTTAATCCAAAGTGAATTCTTTACTATGTATTATTATATTCATATTTTTTATCTGATTCAAAAGAAATCAAACAGTCCCTGAAAGTATCATGGGCCCTAGGCACTATAGGGTGTGTCTTCTGTCTATAGGATAAATCAACCCTGACCAGAAGAAATAGCAGTGATCAGAGAAAAACTACAGTGAGAGAAGACCCAAAGTCCCAGACTGAAAAGTCTTACTGCTCAGGGAGAACAGAAGAAAGATTATTTTTAAGAAAAGAAGGGAAATAAAAAGTGATGAGCAGGTAAACAGCTCCTTAGGAGGAGGGGAAAAAAAAGCCCTCATTTGTAACTTTGGCAATTTCTGTGCTGTAAATACTCTCCCTATGGCTGGTTGTAATCTACTAATGGTTTAATAACCAGTTTGAAAAATTCCTGAATATCTATCAGCCCACTCTCGTTAGCCTGCACAAGCACACCACTTCAGAGGACTGTTATCCGTCTGCAGAACATTCTACTTTTTCTGAGGAAACCCACCAAAGCACCTCGAAATGATGTAAGCAGACTTCAGGACCAGTCTTGCGCTTGGTCATATGAAAGCCTCCAGCCTCCTTCTACCTATTGTTAACAATAACCTAAAAATTACTCCAAAATTAGGGAGACCTAAAAATTCAAACTAAACCATAACCTATTCTTTCGTTATTATCAGTTAGTCAAGAAGTAACTCTAACATCATATTCTTTTCTTTTTAATAGACGTTGGATATTAGAACCCAGACACTTCCTGGCATTGTTTTCTGAACGTGTACAGAAGTAAAACATCTGGGGAGACCCTAAGGTTGAAATTTTTCAACCAGAAATTTGTCTTGAGAGCTGCCTGTCCTTGCTTTCTGCACGGGCCTAGAGAACCCAGGTCCGAGGTCACTTTATGGTCAATAGTTGCAACCTTCTTTGCAGTTGTGGTTTCAGTAAATACTTGTGTCTGAGATTTTTACACCAATATTACCCCGAATAAGTAAGCCTTTTTTTCTCAATGAAGAGCATATCCAGATGGTTTCTAGAGAATATAAATAATGGAACTTTCCACAAATGATAATGTCCTTGAGGAGGACAGCTGACCTTGGTTTTTATAGAAACCACACCATGGTATCTCAGTGTCATAAAAACAGGAATTATACATATAATTATATATAATAAATATTAATATAATATAAATATTAAAAACATATATATTATACACACCCACAATTTTCATTTTTAGTGGCTGCTGTAAAAAATTGCCAGTGTTTACTTCCTTAAAAACATACAAATTTAATATCTTACACTTCTGGAGGTCATAAGTCCAAAATCAGTCTCACAAAGTACCAGAAAGGCTGGTTCCTCCAGCAGGCTCTAGAGGAGAACCCATTTCCCAGTCTTTTTCTGAGTCTAGTCACAGCCTGCCTTCCTTGGCTGCTGTGTCCTTCCTCACATCACTCAATCATCTCTTGCTTCCATCCTCACATCTCCTACTGACTCTGATCCTCCTGCTTCCCTTATGCAAGGATGGGGATGGTTAATTTTATGTGTCACATAGACTGGGCCACAGGGTGCCCAGATATTTGGTTAAACGTGATTTCTGGGTTCGTCTACAGGATGTTTTTGGGTGAGATTAACGTTTGAATCAGTCAACTGAATAAAGCAGGTTACCCTCCCCTAAATGGGTGGGCTCATCCAATCAGTTTAAGACCTGCATAGAATAAAAGTCTAAGTTAGGAAGAATTTTCTCTCTCCGTCTCTTTTCAAGCCTGAACATCTTCCCCCAACTTTGGACTTAGACTTGGATGGGAACTTATACCACCAGCTTTCCAGGTTCTCAGGTTTTTGGCTTTTTACTAGAACTGCTCTCTCAGGTCTATACTTCTCAGGCTCTATAATCACAAAAGCCAATTCTTATATATATATATATATATATATATATCCTTGAATACAAGGCCTGTTATGATTACATTGGTCCTGCCAAGATAATCCACCCTAATTTTCTCATCTCAAAATCTTTAACTTAATCACACCTGCAAAATCCCTTTTGCCACATAAAGTAACATTCACAGAGATTAGGACTTGGATATCTCTGTGGGGCATTATTCATCCTAATACACACACAAACACACACACACACACACAAATGAGTACAAAAACTAGCAAATAAGTTTAATTTTAATTTTTCTGACTTTTGTATGTTTAATCTAAGTATTACAATTATAACAGAAACCAAATAGCTTTCAAATTTCTACCATAAAAATAAATTTTGTGGGGCTTTAACAGATGGCTTTAGCTTCTAATTACAATGAAACATTTATCTAAAATCTCTGTAACAAGAGTCTCAAAAGACTGCATGAATATTATCTTAATTTTATTCTTGCAACATCCAAATGAGACAGAGCAGTTGTCAGGTATTTTATGATAACAAATACATTACAAAGTCCAAGCTTTTGAAATGAAGGAAGATGACTTAGTAAAACCTTCTAAGTATCCCCGATTTACTGATAACTTTTAATGCAGAAGGAAATGAATAGGTGTCTGACGTTCAACTCATGGTTTAATTGCAAATACCTAGATTAGGTAAGCAATTGTTATTGGTTCCTAACTAAAAAAGAAGTTACAGAATATAAAACATATACACTATTTTCATATTTAGCATCTCATTAAGACCCATGTTTCTCTATTTTTTAATTAATTAATTAATTAATTAATTAATTTATTTTTGGCTGTGTTGGGTCTTCGTTTCTGTGCGAGGGCTTTCTCTAGTTGTGGCAAGTGGGGGCCACTCTTCATCGCGGTGCGTGGGCCTCTCACTGTCGCAGAGCACAGGCTCCAGACGTGCAGGCTCAGTAGTTGTGGCTCACTGGCCAAGTTGCTCCGCAGCATGTGGGATCCTCCCAGACCAGGGCTTGAACCCGTGTCCCCTCCATTGGCAGGCAGATTCTCAACAACTGCGCCACCAGGGAAGCCCCTCTCTGTCTATTACTTTTTAAGTCCCAATCAAATCATAACAGACCACACCAGAAATTCATGTTACATGCAATTATAGGATTTAAACTCAATATCAGTTATTACACCTGTCAAAGCAAATTAACATCCACTAGTTCACATAAAAATAGACTTCTCTCCCCTAAAACTTTGTCCATTTCTCAACTTCTCAACCATTTGCCCTGTTTCAATATGCTGTAAATTCCCAGAATCAACTTTCTCTCATTCCTCTTGGTATTCTAGAACTTTCCTGCTAATGTTTTTGCAATGTTAGATAAATTCTGCTAATGAAGTTTATACGTTCAGAATCCAGGAGGGTCAAATTTATTTCTTTATTTGCTTCTCTTAGTGAAAAGCCTAAATCTCCTACTTTCTCTTTAACATTTTCCTGGATCTCTTTTAACCAGCTCTTAATTAGCTATTGAGATGTAATTTTATATTTTTTTATCCCTAATCCTTGCCTATGCATTTGAAATGCCACTATCAAAACAGCCTTCCCAGAAATAGCATCTCCCTCTACTCTCTAGAAAGAGCCAGAACTTCTACCATGATTATTGGGGGGGGGGGTGCGTACTCACACATATGTGCGTGAATTATCTTGTTTTGGCAAATTTTTGGCTGTATATAAGAATGTATTTCCTGAGACTCTACTGTTTGCTTTAGAGATTAGGGAATTTCCATTCTAAAAATGGCCGACTTTTTCTTCTTGGTACATCCCAGGACGGTCCTTCGTCTACGTATTCTTGTTCGCGAGCCATCATTGCCCGGGCTGCTGTTCAGTCTTCATCTTATTTCTTCCTCCAGCTTCTCATGCCTTCCCTCTCCGTGCCAGAGCTCCATGGGTGGCCTGCTGTCATCGCCCTCTGCACCTGTCCCAATTAGCAGGCCTGAGACGCCGCCAACACACCCTCCGTGCCTGTGACTGGCTGCGGTGTGTGACCTCATTGCTGGGAAGGCTGCTCTCCAACGGTATGTGGTGTCTAGACACCATTTGTTGGAACTGCTTGGTGAGAGAAAGCTCTGGTGCTGGAAGTTTCTCACAGCTGTGTCCAAAAGTTACTCATCAGAAGTTTGACAACTGGGATTGGGTCATACACCTCTGCACCCTCAGTGCTCATCTCAGGACTGGGGCACCTGTCAGCATTCAGAAATGTTTGTTGAATTAATAGCAGTTTGGAGGCAAATTGATTTTCTGCTGTTACCACAAAATCTAGGACAGGCTTGCGATGAAGGGCGTGGATGCTGAAGGCAGAAGGCCATTGGGTTCAAATCCTGACTCCATCACTTTCCAGCTGGATGACGTTAGGTGAGTTTTACACCCACCCTGGGCCTCAGTTTCCTGACTTGTTAAATGGGGACAACAGTCACCCTGCCTAATAGGATCGTGATTATTAGAAGAGCTTATACATTTTTTTAAAAAAATTGAAGTATAGTTGATTTACAATGTTGTGTTAGTTTCAGGTGTATGGCACAGTTATTTAGTTTTACATATATATATATATATATATATATATATATATATATATATATATATATATATTCTGATTCTGATTCTTTTCCTTTATAGGTGATTATAAAATATTCAGTATAGTTCCCTGTGCTATACAGTAGGTCCTTGTTGGTTCCCTATTTTATATACAGTAGTGTGTGGATGTTAATCCCAACCTCCTAATTTATCCCTCCCCCTGTTTCCCCTTTGGTAACCATAAATTTGTTTTCTATGTCTGTGCATCTAGAAAAGCTTATACTTGGAAAGCTCTTAACAATTCACTGGGCACAGGGTTAAAGCTCCAAAAATGCTGTATTTTTATCCTCATCACATTTCATCTGCAATGTCTCAACCCAACTGTCATAATCTTCTCAGTCTGATGTTCTACAAACATGACATTATGTTACACACCAGTTTTAAAATATCACAGGTAAATAATTTAGCAAAAATATTTCCTCCTCTCCCTGTGCTGAAGGTGTTAAGCGGACTGTAGGAATGACTTTCCCCACACAGGGAACTGGGTGTCAGCAGCCCCAGTGCTCCCAGCAAAGAAAGCAGGGGAGAGGCTTGGAGGGTTGGTCTTCCTTCCAAGTCTTACGTTATAAAGGAAAGGACATTGAGATCCATAAATATGAACAAACCGCACCCCCTTCTCCTTAAACTAAGGGAGCCTATTATAACTCAACTTGTTGTCAGAAGCTATTTTACTAAAGGTGGAAAACAACAAAGTAGGCAGCAGAAATATAATCTTGAACGCAATAACTATTAGCTAAAATTTGATGTGCCCCCCCTTCCCCAAATGTACCTCTGAGGTATTTCTGGCAGAAAGAGAAATAAGCTGCTGGAAGTTGAATGAGGAGGGGCTGGGGGAATGGTCTTTTCCTCAAAAAAGCGAGGAAGAAGAAAGCAACCGTAGAGAGGGCTGTGCTGGAAGAACTCTGGCAGGCTGACACCTCCAGGTACTGCAGGAACCTGAAGAAGCTGGCACTTTTTCACCTCCCCACCCCCCAGGGCAAGGGCATTGATAGGACCCACCTCCTTCCCGCATTCTCAGCTGGGGGTGCTTTCTGAGAGTAGAGGCCATGGACTATTTATTACTTTTTAACTAAATTAGTTTTACCTTCAGGGCCGTAATTCCTTGTCCTTCCTGTCCCACATTTGTGTGCGCGCATGTGCACACACACCTGTCGGTTTTATTTCTGGACTGTATGCACTGCTTAGTTGTATGGTATGTAGAATAACAACAGAGAATTTACTATGTGGAGTGACTTAGGAAAGGAACAGAGGTAAGGATTTCAAGCTACTAACCTTGTGTTCAATTTGGTCATATTTTACCAGGTGGCACCCAGTGTCATTGGCTGAGCCTCCCGCATACCCCGAAGTATGGCTTCTGCAATCACCATATCATGGAATCATCTTGGATCTATATATGCAATGCGGATAATTTCACCACCAGCAGCGGTAATTTAGAAGGACAAAAGGAGAAGGCAAATTTTGTGTTATCGTTAAATTACAAGTTAAAAATAAACTTCCTAATACAGCCACGAGGTGGCGCATTTAACCCAGAATCAGCTACTACTACATCAGTAATATTTTATTTTTATGCAGGGTTTTTTTTTTTTTGTTTTTTTTTTTACTGTTTTGGAAAGGACTCTAAAGCTGAAATAAAAGAGAATATCACGTCTCAAAAATATGAACTTTAAACAAAATTCTGTGAGCTATACTAGCGTATAATTCCCTAAAACATGAGCTGCATTTTTTAAAAGTCTTAATGGCCAAGCTGCAAGTAATCCTAGACAACTTAATGAACGAAGTGATAGATTTATTAAATCTACATCTTGAAATGGATAGATTTGTAGAACGAAGGAATTGTAAAAAAAAAAAAAAAACAAGGCTGGATTTTCTGTGGCACTCAACTTGACTCATAAGGAACCTAATTCCTAAATGTTCACAGTTATATTAATCCAAACCAATTTTCATTATTCTAGTTGTTTTGAAGACTACGTTTTAAAGTCAAGATGTTATGTTTACCACAAATGAGACAACCTCTTCCAAACCAAACGTCTTTTTTTTTTTTTTTTTTGGCTCCGGACACACAGGCTCCGCGGCCATGGCTCGCGGGCCCAGCCGCTCCGCGACATGTGGGATCTTCCGGGATCGGGGCACGAACCCGTGTCCCCTGCATCGGCAGGCGGACTCCCAACCACTGCGCCACCATGGAAGCCCCCAAACGTCTTTTAAAAGGACTAATTTCAGCTGAGTTGATGTTGATTCTATGAAAACAAATAATAATGTATCTTGAATGTGCTTAAAGCACAGGTAGTAGCCAACCTATTCTCTTGTCTTTTTAAAGGAAATTTAAAGGAATTTAAAGGAAATTTTAAAATCAATTTAAGTAAGAAATGTTGGCTTCTTTTTTGAAACCTAGCACTAGGCTTTGAGAATGTGACCAGCACTAAGTCACGAGAAGGGTCATGTCAGTTCCAACGTACAGTCTGCATGTTCCCAGCAACGCAGGGCAGCATGGGGGTTGCAGAAGCCACATTTTGTAAGCTGGAGCAAATAGCACTGGGTGCATCCTGGTGAAATCTAACCAAATAGGATATCAAAAGCATTCTCAGAAAAGGCTCAGGTACCCTAAAGGGACTTTGGGAGAAGGCTTTCTTGGACATATGGGGTGGGGGAGTGGATAGAAGGAGTAACATCACTGTCTTAGCTGGGAAGGCGGGGTGGGGTGGGGTGGGGGGAACATCATGAAGTGACTCTAAGCACAGCTGTTTGGGCTTTATTTTCTACAGCATCAACATACCATCCAGGTATTTTTTCCTAAACCTCCTGCTTCTGCAGGATCATGAATTCTTTTGGAACTATGAGCTCTGTCTAGGGCTGAACACTGCCCCAGACGCCAAACAGACATCAGTTCTGCATTATGGGCAAAGTGCAGGCTACTGAGAGCAAGAGATGCACCCAGATGATGGAGAGCTGATGGAACTCCTCAATACAGGGATGGATGGTGCTCAGTGTGGACACTGGGACATCTGCAGCCTTTGCCATGGCGCCATCTAGTGCTGGCAAGCGTTACTGCAATCTCTTGATGGCACTCGTTCTGATGGTGACCTACCGCAAGGGTGCTGGTCCCAGGGCTTCCAACTTCCCTCATCTCCCCCAAACCTTGGATCTGAGACAGGAGAGTGACCCAGCTTCCTGGGAAGTCAAGAAGACCATAGGTACCTAACAAGAGTAAGAGAAGGTTTGTGGGGGGAAGGGAGCAGATGCATTGCTTAGTTTCTTAAACTTAATCCCTCAGTAAGACTTTGTAAAACAGCCAAATTTAATACTAATTCCAGCACCCTGCCCATTATCATAATAAAAAGGGCGGGGGAGGATACTTAGGTCTTTAATTCACTGTATTTTTTTTTTTTTGGCTTTTAAATCAGATGTTGATTGCACCACTTCCTGAGAGTTTTGTGGGTGAACCACTGCAAGGGCCTAAAACCCACATTGGCTGGACCTCGAATTATTGGCTCCATGGGAATCATGGGTAGAATCCTTTCCTGCCTCTTCCTGGCTTCTGGTGTGGGCTGTCATGACTTGCAGCTTCATCGCTCCAATCTCTGCCTCTGTCATCATATGGCATTCTCTCTCTCCCTCTGTGTCTGCCTTTGCATCAATCTTCCCTCTTCTTAGCAGACAGTAGTCATACTGGGTTAGGGCCCACCCTGTGTTAATTTGTTTACATCTGCAAAGACTGTATTTCCAAATAAAGTCATATTCACAAGTACAGGGCTAGAACTTCAATATATCTTTATAGGAGTCACAATTCAACCCATAAGACCATCCTAGCATTTTGGCTGACGGGTGCCCAGTGCAAAATCATATATATATATATATTTTTAAACAATGTTTTGTAGCATTTATATTATTTTCTAAAGCATTTTCACCCAGTTAACTAATCTTGTGTTCTGTATAGTTCTCTGCAACACATAAGTCAATATAGTTTTCCCACACTTACCAACAGAGGAGCTTCTGAGACATTTAGAAATTTTTCAAAGACTCTATATCAAGTTAGGAGTAAATTTGCTCTCTTTATCATACTCCTCTCCAATGCTAAAACAAAAAAACAAACAAAACTTTACAACAGCTCTGTGAATCAAATAACAGTGAATAATGCTGCCAGACATTTCAAAAGTCACGTCAATACGGACTTCCCTAGTGGTGCAATGGTTAGGAGTCTGCCTGACAGTGCAGGAGACACAGGTTTGATCCCTGGTCTGGGAGGATCCCGCATGCCGCTGAGCAACTGACCCGCGTGCCACAACTACTGAGCCTGCACTTTAGAGCCCGCAAGCCACAACTACTGAAGCCTGCGCGCCTAAAGCCCGTTCTCCACAACAAGAGAAGCCACTGCAATGAGAAGCTTGTGCACCACAACAAAGAGTAGCCCCCGCTCACCACAACTAGAGAAAGCCCACGTGCAGCAATGAACACGAAATGCAGCCAAAAATAAATAATATAAATAAACAAAAGTCACATCATGAATTTGAGCTTATCAAAGTGATAAGTACTTTTGCTAAAAAGCAAGAAGAGATATGTAGGGCTCCCTTGAATTTTACCTTAACATTTGACTTCAGTTTCAGACTATCCTTTTTTGGTGCTAAAATTCTGGAATTACTAAGGAGCTAGGGTATTTTATACGGTTCCTAGGTGAAGGAGTAAAGTCACAAATAACACTAATAGATGAAGGATTATTTTTTTAAACAAATTTATTGGAGTATAGTTGCTTTACAATGGTGTGTTAGTTTCTGCTTTATAACAATGTGAATCAGCTATACATATACATATATCCCCATACCTCCTCCCTCTTGAGCCTCCCTCCCACCCTCCCTATCCCACCCATCTAGATGGTCACAAAGCACCGAGCTGATCTCCCTGTGCTATTCAGCTGCTTCCCACTAGCTATCTATTTTACATTTGGTAGTGTATCTCTGTCCATGCCACTCTCTCACTTCATCCCACCTTATGCTTCCCACTCCCCATGTTCTCAAGTCCATTCTCTACATCTGTGTCTTTATACCTGTCCTGCCCATAGGTTTTTCAGAACCATTTTTTGTGTGTGTGGATTCCATTTATATGTGTTAGCATATGGTATGTATTTTTCTTCATGACTTACTTCACTATGTATAACAGTCTCTAGGTCCATCCACCTCACTACAAATAACTCAATTTCATTTCTTTTTAGGGCTCAGTAATATTCCATTGTAAATACGTGCCACATTTTCTTTATCCATTCATCTGTTGATGGACATTTAGGTTGCTTCCATGTCTTGGCTATTGTAAATAGAGGTTCAGTGAACATTGTGGAACATGACTCTTTTTGAATTATGGTTTTCTCAGGGTATATGCCCAGTAGTGGGATTGCTGGGTCGTATGGTAGTTCTATTTTTAGTTTTTTAAGGAACCTCCATACTCTTCACAATAGTGGCTGTATCAATTTACATTCCCACCAAAAGTGCAAGACGGTTCCCTTTTCTCCACACCCTCTCCAGCATTTATTGTTTGGAGATTTTTTGATGATGGCCATTCTGACTCGTGTGAGGTAGTACCTCATCGTAGTTTCTGATTTGCATTTCTCTAATGATTAGTGATGCTGAGAATCCTTTCATGTGTTTGTTGGCAATCTGTATATCTTCTTTGGAGAAATGTCTATTTAGGTCTTCTGCCCATTTTTGGATAGGGTTGTTGTTTTTTTTTGATATTGAGCCACATGAGCTACTTGTATATTTTGGAGCTTAATCCTTTGTCAGTTGCTTTGTTTGCAATTATTTTCTCCCATTCTGAGAGTTGTCTATTCATCTTCCTTATGGTTTCCTTTGCTGTGCAAAAGCTTTTAAGTTTCATTAGGTCCAACTAGTTTATTTTTGTTTTTATTTCCATTACTCTAGGAGGTGGGTCAAAAAGGATCTTGCTGTGATTTATGTCATAGAGTGTTCTGCTTCAGTTTTCCTCTAAGAGCTTTACAGGGTCTGGCCTTACATTTAGGTCTTTAATCCATTCTGAGTTTATTTGTGTGTATGGTGTTAGGGAGTGTTCTAATTTCATTCTTTTACATGTAGCTGTCCAGTTTTCCCAGCACCACTTATTGAAGATGCTGTCTTTTCTCCATTCTTGTGTCTTTTATCAAAACTAAGGTGACCATATGGGTGTAGGTTTGTCTCTGGACTTTCTATCCTGTTCCATTGATCTATATTTCTGTTTTTGTGCCAGTACCATACTGTCTTGATTACTGTAGCTTTGTAGTATAGTCTGATGGCTGGGAGCCTGATTCCTCCAGCTCTGTTTTTCTTTCTCAAGGATGCTTTGGCTATTTGGGGTATTTTGTGTTTCCATACAAATTGTGAATTTTTTTGTTCTTGTTCTGTGAAAAATGCCAGTGGTAGTTTGATAGGGATTGCATTGAATCTGTAGATTGCTTTGGGTAGTATAGTCTTTTTCACAATGCTGATTCTTCCAATCCAAGAACATGGTATATCTCTCCACCTGTTTGTATCATCTTTAATTTCTTTCATCAGTGTCTTATAATTTTCTGCATACAGGTTTTTGTCTCCTTAGGTAGTCTTATTCCTCAGTATTTTATTCTTTTTGTTGCAATGGTAAATGGGAGTATTTCCTTAAATTCTTTTTCAGATTTTTCATCAGTAGTGTATAGGAATGCAAGACATTTCTGTGTATTAATTTTGTATCCTGCTACTTTACCAAATTCATTGATTAGCTCTAGTAGTTTTCTGGTAGCATCTTTAGGATTCTCTATGTAGAGTATCGTGTCATCTGCAAACAGTGACAGTTTTATTTCTTCTTTTCTGATTTGGATTCCTTTTATTTTTTATCTTCTCTGATTGCTGTGGCTAAAACTTCCAAAACTATGTTGAATAATAATGGTGAGAGTGGACATCCTTGTCTTGTTGCTGATCTTAGAGGAAATGGTTTCAGTTTTTCACCATTGAGAACAATGTTGGCTCTGGGTTTGTCATATATGGCTTTTTTTATGCTGAAGTAACTTCCCTCTATGCCTACTTTCTGGAGGGTATTTATCATAAATGGGTGATGAATTTTGTCAAGAGCTTTTTCTGCATCTATTGAGATGATCATATGGTTTTTCTCCTTCAATTTGCTAATATGGTTAATCACATTGATTAATTTGCATATATTGAAGAATCTTTGCATTCCTGGGATAAACTCCACTTGATCATGGTGTATGATCCTTTTAATGCGCTGTTAGATTCTGTTTGCTAGTATTTTGTTGAGGATTTTTTCTTCTATGTTCATCAGTGATATTGGCCTGTAGTTTTATTTCTTTGTGACATCTTTGCCTGGTTTTGGTATCAGGGTGATGGTGGCCTCATAGAATGAGTTTGGGAGTGTTCCTCCTTCTGCTATATTTTGGAAGAGTTTGAGAAGGGTAGCTGTTAGCTCTTCTCTAACTGTTTGATAGGATCCGCCTGTGAAGCCATCTGGTCCTCGGCTTCTGTTTGTTGGAAGATATTTAATCACAGTCTCAATTTCAGTGCTTGTGATTGGTCTGTTTATATTTTCTATTTCTTCCTGGTTCAGTCTTGGAAGGTTGTGCTTTTCTAGAAATTTGCCCGTTTCTTCCAGGTTGTCCATTTTATTGGCATATAGTTGCCTGTAGTAATCTCTCAAGATCCTTTGTATTTCTGCAGGGTCAGTTGTTACTTCGTTTTTAATTTTTAATTCTATTGATCTGAGTCTTCATCCCTTTTTGCTCAATGAGTCTGGCTAATGGTTTATCAATTTTGTTTATCTTCTCAAAGAACCAGCTTTTAGTTTTATTTATCTTTGCTATCATTTCCTTCGTTTCTTTTTCATTTATTTCTGAGCTGATCTTTATGATTACTTTTCTTCTGCTAACTTTGTGGTTGTTTATTTTTGTGTGTGTGGTACGTGGGCCTCTCACTGTTGTGCCCTCTCCCGTTGTGGAGCACAGGCTCTGGACGTGCAGGCTCAGTGGCCATGGCTCACAGGCCCAGCCACTCCGCGGCATGTGGGATCTTTCGGGGCCGGGGCACAAACCCATGTCCCCTGCATCGGCAGGTGGACTCTCAACCACTGCATCACCAGGGAAGCCCACTTTGGGGTTTTTTTGATCTTCCTTCTCTAATTGCTTTAGGTGTAAGTTTAGGTTGTTTGAGATGTTTCTTCTTTCTTGCAGGAGGATTTTATTGTTATAAACTTCCTCTTAGAACTGCTTTTGCTGCATCCCATAAGTTTTGGGTCATCATATTTTCATTGTCATTTATTTCTAGGTATTTTTTTATTTCGTGTGTGATTTTTTCAGTTACCTCTTAGTTACTTAGTAATGTAATGTTTAGTCTCCATGTGTTTGTATTTTTTACAGATTTTTTTCCTATAATTGATCTAGTCTCATAGTGTTGTGGTCCGAAAGGATACTTGATACGATTTCAATTTTCTTAGATTTAACAAGGCTTGATTTGTGACCCAAGATATGATCTCTCCTGGAGAATATTCCATTAACACTTGAGAAGAAAGTGTATTCTGTTGTTTTTGAGTGGAATGCCCGATAAATATCAATTATGTCCATTTGTTTAATGTATCATTTAAAGCTTGTGTTTCCTTATTTATTTTCATTTTGCAGCCGTCCATTGGTGAAAGTGGGGTGTTAAAGTAGCCTACTATGTCTGTGTTACTGTTAATTTCCCCTTTTATGGCTGTTAGCATTTGCCTTATGTATTGAGGTGCTCCTGTGTTGGGTGCATAAATATTTACAATTGTTATATCTTCCTCTTGGATTAATCCCTTGACCATTATGTAGTGTCCTTCTTTGTCTCTTCTAATAGTCTTTATTTTGCAGTCTATTTTGCCTGATATGAGAATTGCTACTCCAGCTTTCTTTTGATTTCCATTTGCATGGAATATCTTTTCCCATCCCCTCACTTTCAGTCTGTATGTGTCCCTAGGGATGAAGTGGGTCTCTTGTAGACAGCACATATATGGGTCTTATTTTTGTATCCATTCAGCCAGTCTATGTCTTTTGGTTGCAGCATTTAATCCATTTACATTTAAGGTAATTATCAATATGTATGTTCCTATTACCATTTTCTTAATTGTTTTGGGCTTGTTATTGTAGGTCTTTTCCTTCTCTTGTGTTTCCTTCCTAGAGAATTTCCTTTAGCATTTGTTGTAAAGCTGGTTTTGTGGTGCTGAATTCTCTTAGCTTTTGTTTGTCTGTAAAGATTTTAATTTCTCTGTCGAATCCGAATGAGATGCTTGCTAGGTAGAGTAATCTTGGTTGTAGGTTTTTCCCTTTCATCACTTTAAATATGTCCTGCCCCTCCCTTCTGGCCTGCAGAGTGTGTGCTGAAAGATCAGCTGTTAACCTTATGGAGATTCCCTTGTGTGTTATTTGTTTCTTTTCCTTTGCTGCTTTTAATATTTTTCTTTGTATTTAATTTTTGATAGTTTGATTAATATGTGTCTTGGGGTGTTTCTCCTTGGATTTATCCTGTATGGGACCCTGTGTGCTTCCTGGACTTGACTGACTATTTCCTTTCCCATATTAGGGAAGTTTTCAACTATAATCTCTTCAAATATTTTCTCAGTGCCTTTTTTTTTTTCTCTTCCTCTTTGGGACCCCTATAATTCGAATGTTGGTGCGTTTAATGTTGTCCCAGAAGTGTCTGTGACTGTCCTCAATTCTTTTCATTCTTTTTTTCTTTATTTTGCTCTGAAGTAGTTATTTCCACTATTTTATCTTCCAGGTCACTTATCCATTTTTCTGCCTCAGTTATTCAATTTATTCCTTCTAGCGAATTTTTAATTTCATTTATTGTGCTGTTCATCATTGTTTGTTTGCTCTTTAGTTCCTATAGGTCCTTGTTAAACGTTTCTTGTGTTTTCTCCAATCTATTTCCATGATTTTGGATCATCTTTACTATCATTACTCTGAATTCTTTTTCAGGTAGACTCCCTATTTCCTCCTCATTTGTTTGGTCTGGTGGGTTTTTACCTTGCTCCTTCATCTGCTGTGTGTTTCTCTGTTTTCTCATGTTGCTTAACTTACTGTGTTTGGGGGTCTCCTTTTCACAGGCTGCAGGTTCGTCTTTCCCATTGTTATTTTTTGGGGGTTTTTTGGGGGTTTTTTTTGGTTTTTTTTTTGCAGTACGTGGACCTCTCACTGTTGTGCCCTCTCCCGTTGTGGAGCACAGGCTCCAGACACGCAGACTCAGGGGCCATGGCTCACGGGCCCAGCCACTCCGCGACATGTGGGATCTTCCTGGACCAGGACGCGAACCTGCGTCCCCTGCATCAGCAGGTGGACTCTCAACCACTGTGCCACCAGGGAAACCTATCCAATTGTTTTTTGATTTCAGTCCCTAGTGGCTAAGGTTGGTTCAGTGGGTAGTGTAGACTTCCTGGTGGACTGGACTGTTGCCAGTGTTCTGGTGGATAAGGCTGGATCTTGTCTTTCTGGTGAGCAGTACTGCTTCCTTTGGTGTGTTTTGTGGTGTCTGTGAACTTATTATGATTTTAGGCAGCCTCTCTGCTAATGGGTGGGGTTTTGTTCCTGTCTTGGTAGTTGTTTGGCTTAGGGTGTCAAGCACTGTAGCTTGCTGGTCATTGAGTGGAGCTGGGTCTTAACATTTAGATGGAGATCTCTGGGAGGGCTTTTGCTGTTTGATAGTAGGTAGAGCTGGGAGGTCTCTGGTGGATCAATGTCCTGAACTCAGCTCTCCCACCTCAGAGGCCCAGGCCTGACACCTGGCCAGAGCACCAAGATGCTTTCAGCCACACCGCTCAGAAGAAAATTGAGAAAAAATGTAGGAAAGAAAGAAAAATAAAATTATATAAATTTATTAACATTAAAAAAAATTATTAAAACTTAAAAAAGTAATAAAAAGAAAGAAAGCAAGAAGAGAGCAACCATACCAAAAAACAAATCCACCAATGATAATACACGCTAAAAACTACACAAAAATATCGGACAGATAGAATCCTAGGACAAATCGTAAATACAAAGCTATACAGATAAAATCACACAAAGAAACATACACATACACACTCACAAAAAGAGAAAAAGGAAAAAAAGTATATATATATATATATATATATATATATATATTAACAAAAGAGGAAGAGAGCAACCAAATGAATAAATAAATCTACCAGTGATAATAAACTCTAAATATTAAACTAAGATAAACATAAAACCAGAAACAAATTAGATGCAGAAAGCAAACCCCAAGTCTACATTTTCTCCCAAAGTCCACTGCCTCAATTTTGGGATGATTCGTTGTCTATTTAGGTATTCCAGAGATGCAGGGTATATCAAGTTGATTGTGAAGATTTAATCCGCTGCTCCTGAGGCTGCTGCGAGAGATTTCCCTTTCTCTTCTTTGTTCACAGAGCTCCTGGGGTTCAGCTTTGGATTTGACCCCGCCTCTGGGTGTAGGTCGCCTGAGGGCATATGTTCCCGCTCAGACAGGACGGGGTTAAAGGAGCAGCTGATTTGGAGGCTCTGGCTCACTCAGGCTGGGGGGAAGGAGGGGTACGGATACAGGGTGAGCCTGTGGCGGCAGAGCCTGACATGACATTGCAACAGCCTGAGGTGCACTGTGCGTTCTCCCGGGGAAGTTGTCCTTGGATCATGGGACCCTGGCAGTGGCAGGCTCCACTGGCTCCAGGGAGGGGCAGCGTGGATTGTGACCTGTGCTTGCACACAGTCTTCTTGTTGGCTGCAGCAGCAGCCTTAGTGTCTCATGCCCGTCTCTGTGGGCCATGCTGATAGCCACGGATCGTGTCCATCTCTGGAGCTCATTTAGGCAGTGCTCTGAATCTCCTCTCCTAGCTCACCCCAAAACAATTGTTTCTTGTCTCTTAGGCAGGTTCAGACTTTTTCCCAGAATTCTTCCCGGCTAGCTGTGGCGCACTAGACCCCTTCAAGCTGTGTTCACACAGCCAACCCCAGTCCTTTCCCTGGGATCCCAGCGAAGCCCAAGCCACAGCTCCTAGCCCCCGCCCACCCCAACGGGGGAGCAGCAAGCCTCTCGGGCTGGTGAGTGCTGGTCAGCAATGATCCCCTGTTTGGGAATCTCTCTGCTTTGCCCTCTGTACCCCTATTGCTGCTCTCTCCTCCGTGGCTCTGAAGCTTCCCCCCACCCATCCCCTGTCTCTGCCAGTGAAGGGCCTTCCTAGTGTGTGGAAACTTTTCCTCCTCCACAGCTCCCTCCCCAAGGTGCAGGTCCTGTCCCTATTCTTTTGTCTCTGTTTTTTCTTTTTTATTTTTCCCTATCCAGGTATGTGGGGAGTTTCTTGCCTTTTGGGAAGTCTGAGGTCTTCTGCCAGCGTTCAGTAGGTGTTCTGTAGGAGTTGTTCCACATGTAGGTGTATTTCTGATGTATTTGTGGGGAGGAATGTGATCTCCACGTCTTACTCCTCTGCCATCTTGAAGGTCTCCGAGGGATTATTTTTGAAATATATTCAACTAAGTGTAAGAAATCAGCTTTGCACCAAAATTGAAATGAAGTGTCTGGCAATATCATGAAAATGACAAACTAATTTTTTTTGCTCTATCATTTTATTTAGTCCTAAGTCATTGCAAAATATTAACAGAGTTTACAAAAAGCATTAAATTAATTAATTCAAAGTTGGAAGCACCTCATATAGATGGCCTAATTATCCATGAAGATGAGACAGCCATAATTTCTTTTAATTTAGTCATCACTAAGGGCAGTTATATTTACCTCTGACTCTAAATTCCACAAAGTAAAATCAGAAAAATCTCAAATTGCCAAATAATTAGTTATAATTATTTTAATTTAATAATAATTAATTTAACTCATGTAGTTAAAACAAATAATTTGTTTCCATCTGATTTATGAACACTCAAATTATTTGCTTGGAAGTCAATTACACAGAATATAAAAAAGGCAAGATGTAGGTATGCTGCTTTATTTTTAGAACAATATGCAAGAAATCATTCGATTTCTAAAAGAAATCCATTCGTGTTTTCCCTATTGGTTGGACTGTGTTACAACAGTGAAGGGTGCTGGTGTAATGAACATGGATTTGTCCAAGCTTTAGCTAAGAGGCAGTATTATGTTGTGAGTAAGGGAGTGGCCTCTGAGTTAGACACTCAGCTCAACAATTTGCCTACCATGAGCAAGTCATTTTATCTTTCTCAGCTGTACACTGGGAATAATAATAGTGCCTAACTGCGGCAGAGAGAATACCATGAGTTTTCCAAACACTTTCATTTCCTGTGGGCATACAAGTAGACTCTACTTCCCAGCTCCCCTTGAATCAGACTGATGCTATTCCTAATTCTGGCCAATGGTATGTGAGCAGAAAATGTGTATGCCAATTCCGAGTTTTGGATCCTGAAATATACCAGGAGCTGTCCATATTTTTTCTTCACTGGTTAGTCAGCTGCATGCAAATGACCCAGTGGAGGAAATTGAGGCTTAGGGTAGAAATGGCAGAGATACTAGCTTGAAGAAGCCTGGAATCACTAAGTTCCAGAATCACTGCTTGAAGATAGGGAAGTAAGCACTGAGATTTGGAGGTGCTTGGTACAGCAACTCACATATCCCAAATAATACATGACCTCATAAGTTTGACATAAGAACTAAAAGACATGGCATTCATGGAATGTCTAGCATGTAGTAAATGTTCAATCATAGATGGATATTATTACTACTTAAAGGCAAAAGAAATATATAATGTCCTATTGCACATTATGGGCTTGTTAGTAGTTAAAATGTCTTGAGAAAAATAAAGAAATTGATTATATAGATCATCTATTCTAGAGTGCATAAAATCACATTACTTAATGTAGTATAATATCACTTCTTATCCCCTGGCACAGGACCATCAGTATACATTAAAGGCTGAATGAATGGTAGTTCTAATGAATAAATTAATCCATGAATACAGGATAATAAAGGAAATTTTTTCAGTTTAAGTGCACTGGACAGAGTTATTAAATACTCTATACAGATTAGGAATTTTTGAAGACTCAAGAATGACAAAGGTGCTTAACACTAAGAAGGAAGAGGTACACAAAGAAGCACACAGGTGGCTTCAATGAAAGGTCGTAGATGCTAGTTCTTACATTATATGGTGAATGCATGAGTGTTTACATGATTATTCCCTACCTGACTTATATATGCTTCTATATATTGTGTTTGCAGGCAGGTATAAAATAATAAAAGGTTTAATAAAAGTAATATTCAATATAGATGATTCTGATTATACAGAAGGTATGAAAAGGATTAATCATCAGAGTTTATTAAATGAGCAATCTCTATTGCTATTAAAAGATGTAGATATGAAAATGCTTTTGACATTCAAAAATCATAGAGGTAACTTTTAGTTCTAATTGATGGATTGACAATTAAGAATAATTGAGAAGAGACAACATTTGTGGAGGGAAGAAAATTCAAGACAAAGAAAGATACTGACTACCTTGCAAGGGTATCAGAACACTCAAACTCTGGTCCCAGCCCCATCACTTACCATGGATTGGGGGCAGATAATTTATTGGAGGCTCCGTTCTCTGGTACATTAAATTAGGGGATTGGATTAATTGGTTAATTTTGTGATGTTTCACGGTTATTTTTTGTTCAATATAATTATTATAAACATTAGTTTTCATTGCACTGTGTGTGGGAGAAATTATCAGTTAGAAAAGCTCTGGCTGATAGAATGCATGATAAATCACCTTTTAACTGGGTATTTTTTCTTGATACATAAATAACTGCTTTCCACAGAAGCCAACTTATGTCAAGTAATAACTGAAAAACAAATGGAAAACTAGAATATTTTATTCATACTTAATTGGTCATACACAGTTTCTACATATTCCAAGCAAACAAGTGCACAATAGGGCATGTATTTTAATGAACCTTCATAACAATAGAAGTAATGTGGGAAAAAAAATTGATCCAGAAAAAAAAAAAAAAGATGATTTGAAGATGTATTTATGGCATACCTGTCACCCAGTTCCTAGGCAACCAGGCACTGTTCAAACAGAAAGAAAGGTAGATAATTATAGATGATGGTATATTTGGTCTTTCCTGCTTAAGGAAAGAAATCTTCAAGAAATAAAACCATACATGATCCCTAAAGGTGTCATTTCATGTATCTAATTTGAAATGGAATTTCTTGACTGAATCATAGCACCTTTCCTTTGATGTAGAGTCTACTGATAGTTTCTTCATCCGAGCCATAGCTGCACACAAGCCTCCCCCTTGCACACCCACACCCCCCTTTGCTCTGCATCAGTGGTGTCTGGCCTGCTGAGCTCGCTTTCAGCCACAATTGTCAATTTTTTTTTTTTTTTTTTTTTTTTTTGCGGTATGTGGGCCTCTCACTGCTGTGGCCTCTCCCGTTGCGGAGCACAGGCTCCAGACATGCAGGCTCAGCGGCCATGGCTCACGGCCCCAGATGCTTCACGGCATGTGGGATCTTCCCAGACCAGGGCACGAACCCACGTCCCCTGCATCGGCAGGCAGACCCTCAACCACTGCGCCACCAGGGAAGCCCCCACAATTGTCAAATATTTTTAAGAGAGACTATTGAGAAGAGGAAGAATCATGGAAATGATGCCAAAAACTCAGCTTTGTGCACCAGTGCCAGATCGAATCTCGGAGACAGAGTTTTGGGTAAAGTAGAAAAGAATAGCTTTATTGCTTTGCCCAGCAAAGGGGGACACAGTTGGCCCATGCCCTCAAAACTGTGTGTCCCAACCCAGGGGGGATTTGGTGAGGAGTTTTATAGCAATGGTTCAAAGGTGAGGTTGCTGATAAGGATCAGTGTGTGTGCAGGGCCTGCATTCATTTAATCTGGTCTCAGGTGGTCTCCTGATGAGTTTCTGTGGTTCTTGAGGTTATCAAACTGAGACCTCTCTGGAGTGAAGAATGCTTCATCAAGTAGTTAATATCTTCCATTTGTTGAGGATTTTAGTTCTGCAGAAGAGCTCAAAGATCTTGTTATGTGTATCCCTTGAGGTAGAACCAGGATCCTGTCCCAAGGCTGCACTATTGTTCCTTGACTACTCCTCCCTTGTATCCACATCCCCTACCTTCTCTGATTAACAACTGTTTGAACCTGCCCTTTGGAACTCAGGGAATGTCATGGAGGTTGAAGCTTATTCCCTAAAAATAAGAAACAGGGGACACAAAAAGGCTTTCATGCCCAGGAGCCCCACAGGGTCCTGCTCGGTTTCAGAAATGGGTAAGGAAAATATGCTTTCCCAGTGATTATTGAAAAGAGCCTTTTTTTCAATCCAGAAAATATTTTTTCTATTCAGAGAGTTAGTTCCAGCTTTTGTCTGGTTTTGTTTTGCTTTCTACAGGTAGCAAATGTAACTTCAGAGAAGCACCAAGGCAAAAGCAGAACACACAGCTCAGGCAATCCAAAGACAAATCAAACCCTGTCTCAGGTCTGTGAGAAAAATGCCAGCCAATATGGGCAAAATCATGGGCTATTCTTGAGCATGTTCAACTACACATCCAAACTAATTATTAATTTAGTTGAAAAATAAACTTTAACATGCTCACATGTTGAGGAAAAAGTAATCAGTCAATCTAAAAAAGAAATAAAAAATTTTATTTGAGCCAAGTTGAGGATTATAACCCAGGAACAGCCTCTCAGAAAGCTCCTAGAACTGTTCCACCTGTTAGAAGTCAAGACATATTTATATAAGTTTTTGAGACAGAGGACTGTACATTAAATGACACATTATTGACAATTTATACAGTCGAGCAAGTAGTAGTTCATGGGTTATAGTGGCTCCTTACAAGATCAAGAAGGAATGTTGTCTTTAAGGAGTTGTCTTGTTGGTGCTGGGAGAGTGTTGCTCTTTGTGGTTGAGTAGGTATTTCTGCCGATGGGGAGGTTTTGAAACCGTGGACCTCAGATTGAGACTTGAACCCACCATCTGTTAATTGAGATCACACACCTAGTCTCAGGACTTAATGAAGTTCAGGTTCTTGATGTCTCATGGCAGAAATAATTCAGTGAGAGACAGAGTGATAGTTAGGAACTGGATTTATTTAAAGAGAAGCACACTCCCACAGAAAGAGTGTGGGCCACCTCAGAAGGTGAGAGGCCTGGAAGTATAGCATGGTTAGTTTTTATGGGCTGGGAAATTTCATAGGCTAATGAGTGGGAGTATTATTCTGATTATTTTAAGGAAGGGGCAGGAATTTCCAGGAATTGGACCACCACCCACTTTTTGACCTATTATGGTTGGACTCAGAACTGTCAAGCAGCAACAATTATAGCTGATAACATCATATTTCTGAGTGACCAGATGAAAGAGAAGGCATAGAATGGACGATGCTTCTTTGGCCATTGTTTGTTAAGGATTGCTAAGGGGCTATAAGCAGAAGTTATTTGATGGTGTTTCCGGGGAAGTTCCTTCAGTGAACTAACTCTGTTGGGAGGCTCATCCTGTGTGCTTCTCTAAACCCTCATTTGGCTTTTTCTTGTCTGAAATGTGGACTCTGTGGCTGAATCTCCACGTGTGGTCTTTGAGCATGATACTGTCTTCAGGATGGAAGACAGAAGAAATTGGGATCTGTGATGACCATGGAACCACCATACCAGACCTGGACAGTCTACTTCTGGACTTCTTTTGGAGACATAAATAAATCTCTACCTTGTTTAAAAAAAAAAGAAAAGAAAAAGGGACTTTGCAGATGTGATTAAGTTAAGGATCTTAAGACGGGTGAAGTATCCTGGATTATCTAGGTGAGCCCAATGTAATCACAAGGGTCCTTCCTTATAAGGGTGAGGCAGGATGGGCAAATTCAAAGAAGAAGATGTGATTGTGAAAGCAGAAGTCAGAATCATATGCTGGGCCATGAGCCAAGAAATGTAGCCAACATCTAGGAGCTGGAAAAGGCAAGGAAACTTCCCCCTAGAGCCTCCAGCAGGTTCACAGCCCTTTGACCCATTTTAGACTTCTGACCTCCAGAACTGTAAGGTAATAAGTTGGTGTTGCTTAAGCCACTTATTTGTGGTAATGTGTTACAGCAGCAAGGGGAAACTAATAAAACATGTATAAAAATTGTAACAAAATGCTTACCATATAGCATTATTTTCATTATTATTATCATCTAATATTTTCTTATTTCTACCTTGTCTTCGCTTTATGTATTTTCTTAACTTGCCATTGTTGAATTTTAGGCATTGTGTGAAAATAAACTTTTTATTTTATTGTTATCATTTTCAGTTATGGAATGTGGGGGTGAAAAAACCAGAAAACTTTAGCCTGTTTTGGAAATTACTAGAAACAGAAAGCAACTATACTGTCTTTATGTTGGAAGGGATAGTCTTCACCAACGATTTAACAAAAAACTAAATTATTGTATCCATTCATATAGAAAGTTGGGCTGCTAATTTGATGATGTATTTGGAAGTTTATGGAGTATTTTACTTAGCAGCTGAGCAGATGTCATGCTTATGACTTTCTCCTTCCTTTCCTTTTGACCTCTAAAAAAGACATGGATACTATAATAATTTTTTTTGTTTGAAGTAGAAGCTATCCCAGACTTTATTTCAATATTTTTCTTCTGAAGAATGTTAACTAAAACTTGTATTGTAAAAGTTATAATATTGCATGTTTAACTGCTATAGCCTATTCAGAACACAATACTTATATTTTCTATGGAGTTTCTCTAATGTTTTCAATTTGAAGTAAATCATTGGAGAGAAACTGAAACGAGTCCCTTAAAAGAGAATTTTGCTTTGCAAATGGCCTGGCCATCTCTCAGATTTTTTTTGAAACCCATGCTGTTCATTTCCCTGTTGATTTAAGCTATGGGGGCTCCTATTATCATATAATACTGTTTCTCCTCCCATGTCAAAATGTCCTGACAGTCCTATATGAAACTCTGCAAATACAATGTGTGGGGTTTGGAAAACTCCTAAGAACCTTCTCCATTGATTATCAAGTTTACAGAGCAACACCCAGAACAATCAAGCCAAGTTTAACTCAGTTGGGTAGAGAGATGAAAACTCTGTGCAGCTGAATGTTGCATATGATAAATTTTTAGACAATTTCCCAGAAAGAGATTGCAGTCCTTCTGAATGATGTATTCCTAGCTGCATTTACCTATCAGCTGCTCTTTGCTCTGTACCTATACATATATACTGCTTATGTTGAGAAAAGAAAGTCTGTTTTCTGTGAATATAAAACAAGGTATGCAATAAAATATTCATAATGCCAAACTTGCAGCCTTCAGTACATGCACTTTCTAGAATATCAAATATAATGAACACTCCAATTAGAACTGCATTTAGTTCTTTTTTATCCATTCATGTTTTACATTACCTGTGTGTGTGCATGCTATATATAGCTGCCCTTTCCTCATGTAAACTTCATCCGTCTTGGAAGAATTTTAAAACTCCCTTTTCAAATTCTTATAGCCTTTTACTGTTAAATAAGTTCTTGCTGACATTTACAAGTCATACCATTTACAAGCATGCACTGTGCTCTTCATGTTTATTCCCCATTCATTGCAATAAAATGTAACATTTAATTCTCTGTTGATTATTGCTGACATAACAAGTGACACTTTTAATGAGTGATTTTCTTTTCTAGGCTTCCTGCTGGATGTACATTACATAGTAAACAATATTCTGTGTTAAAAAATTTACTTGCATCCGATAATAAGCTTAAGACAAGCCACTTTTTTCAGTTTATGAAAAAGTATAACATTAGTGCAAGTAATATTACTAATACTGAGATGTAAAATAGATTGTTTTTCCAATGACTCCAATTTATAGTGGTGAAGACATTTCCTCACTGGTGTTGAAATCATTAAAAGTTGATCATTTACTTGGTGAATCTATAAGTCAAAAGTTGACATACATTCCCTATTTACATGCAAGTTATATGAGCTGTGAGAGTGGATATTTTGTGTTTAGCTTTAAATAACTCCTTGCAGCAGGGAATGAAGGAGAAAAGAAGAAGAAATATTTTAATGCTAGTTTAGAAGTTTGGAAATTAGATTTGTGTTCTTTAATTATGAGATTTTTAGTCATTTTTTGCTAGGAGACTATTTGCTTATTATAATGATAGAAAGGTCCTTATAAAATACAGATTTTTGAGGCTTATTGTATTCGTGTTTAATTATTTTATTTATTTATTTTTGGCTGCGTTGTGTCTTCGTTGCTGTGCATGGGCTTTCTTTAGTTGAGGAGAGTGGGGGCTACTCTTCATGGTGTTATGCGGGCTTCTCATTGCGGTGGCTTCTCTTGTTGCAGAGCACAGGCTCTAAGCACACAGGCCTCAGTAGTTGTGGCACACTGGCTCAGTATTTGTAGCTCACAGGCTGTAGAGCACAGGCTCAGTAGTTGTGGTGCACGGGCTTAGTTGCTCAGTGGCATGTGAGATCTTCATGGACCAGGACTCAAACCCATGTCCCCTGCATTGGCAGGCAGATTCTTAACCACTGCGCCCCCAGGGAAGCCCTTCATGTTTAATTAAATTTGAAATTCCCAAGAAACAACTAAAGTTGTATTCACATGCACAACTAATGTGACCATGGTTGTCCAGTCACTCAAAAAAATTGAATCAAATAATTTTTTGAAATGTTCACTCATTTTTATTTTATTTTATTTTTTGACTGGGTCATCATAAAAGTTCATGAATGGTTCTAAAATGTAAAGCAGCTTAGATGTGGCCTTCTTGACATCAGGAAGCTCTATTTGTTCCCCCAATTTTTACTATTCTGCACCTTAGAACTTAAATACGACCATTCTTTTTTTTTTTTTTTTTTTTTTTTTTTTTTGCTGTACGTGGGCCTCTCACTGTTGTGGGCCTCTCCCGTTGCGGAGCACAGGCTCCAGATGTGCAGGCTCAGTGGCCATGGCTCACGGGCCCAGCTGCTCCGCGGCATATGGGATCCTCCCAGACCGGGGCACGAACCCGTATCCCCTGCATCGGCAGGCGGACTCTCAACCACTGCGCCACCAGGGAGACCCCGACCATTCATTTTTTTTCCCAAATAATCACTCGCAGAAGGAAATGTAAGCACTACTGTAAAGGCCGTCCCATTAGACTTTATCAGATATTTATCTTTCAGCTAATGATTCGTTATTTCCTTTGCAATTTGACAGCTGGCTGAGAGCAGCTTCCTGCAGCATAGGGGACTCTGGAGAGCAGCGACAAGCATTCAGCATAAGATCTCTGTCCATGGATGCCATGTATTAGACAGATGCCTAAATGAGGGTTTTCTTAGCCAGCAGGTGTGGATATTCATATCCATAAGCCAGTGGTGTATGGATAAATATTTGGAATAGTAAGAGAAAGATGAGGAAGAAGACCAAAGAAAGTGTAGGGGGCAGCGTGAATGCACCCCAATAGCAGATATCATACACTTCAAATTTAGCCCCAGTGCTGATGCCATAACAGGAGAGCTTACTGCCACAAGAAATGAGTAAAGAGGAAAAAGTCATGATGTCACAGATATGGGACAGACAGAAGAAAATATTTAATGATGTGGTTAATTTGAATCACTATTGTTCTACCTTTTCTACACACTCCTCCTAAGTCATCGAAACAAATCCTAGCCAAGTTAATATTGTCCTGGCAACCTTGATTTGGAGGCTCCAAGTGACATATAGGAATAAAGAAGCAACCTTAAGACTCTTCTTTAGGTGTGGATTTTAGAAATTACTCAATTTTCCTATTTAAATGCAGAGTTCCTGCATTGCTTATAAAATGGACAATGTGAAAACATTGCTTATAATTAATGTTTTTTTTAAGGGAAATACACATTGACAACAATTATGTGTTCTTTGTCATGCTATGGCTCTCTGAGATGGTACGAATATATTCACATAATAGGTGTGCATGTGAATCAAACTCCAGAAGAGGATCGAAAAAATAACTTTTCAGAAACCAAACCATGTGATGGACAATTAGATCTGCTCTATACCACATGAAAATCTATAATAACTATGTATTTCATCATTTTTTCAATTTGTTATATGTAGCATAGTGCCTATAAACAATGATTTTATGCATTTGTTCAGCAAACATGCACTGAATGAATAATAAGCACCAGGAATTGCATTGGGTGCTGCATATAACAGCAAGCCAGACACACAATTCCTGACCTCAAAGAGATTACAGTCTAGTGGGACATGAATACAGTCAAGGGCAGGATACCAATGAGGCATAGAACCTCACTGGATGAAAGCAAGTGAACCAGAAGCTGAAAGGATGAACAAGAATTAGCAAAGTGGATCAACCACAGCCAGCAACAAAGATATTTGGAAAACCCAATATCTTTGGGAACAAGTGATAAGAAGAAAGAGTCTGTTCAATGAGAATTTTGGCTAATACTTGTCCCATAAAATTGTCAATTTTAATTACCACCCAGAAGTCTCATATCATATAAGAATAGAACACCTAAGTTGGGGTAAAACATTCCATTATTTTAATTATTAATTGGGATTGTTTAGAATTGATGTGCTTTCTCTATAAACACTGATTTGTTCAAGAAATATTTATTGAGGCTACACATTTAGTCACTGAGGATGCAATGTTGACAAGGATAAAAATGACACCCAACTCTAGTGGACATTTGTCATGCATTTTGAAGAATTCTCCAGTTTCTGAGTCTGGGTAGGGCACACAGACTTTCTCCCCTTAGAAGTGCTGACTATATTCAGTACTTTTCCAGCCTCCCTTGCAGCTAGCTATAAGCACATAAATTAGGCTCTGTCAGTCGGAGCTAGTAACACAAAAAGAAAGAAGAGGGAAGTTGACTTTCCTCTCTGGCAGTGATAGCAGTAGCAGTAGTTGTAGGACTGGGCTCCATGTAGAAGTAAAATCTGCTCCATCGACTGTACTGCTAAAGTAGCATCTGGTGTCCAGTGGCAGCTTGAGTGGTTTCTCAGCAGAGTAATAGAGCTTAAGGGAGTATTTCAGGGCCTCAACACTAAATTTCCAACTTATTCAATGATTCAGTGAGCTACTCCAAATCTTCTTTCCTTGCTTATTCTGACATAGTAGGCTTATGTTGCTTGCAACAAAGAACCATGATTGATAGACCAGCTTCAGAGCCAGCCAGCCATTAAGAAAAACAACAATCAGAACAAGGAACATATCAAGACTCAGCAGCCTCCAGCATGTTGATTTCTCAGAAGAATCTCACTATAAAAACTAAAAAAGCACATTCATTTTGGCTTTCAGCTTTCTCTATTAAATATTTGTATTTGTCTGATTAGGCACCTATAGGAAAATGCCATAGACTGGGGGGCTTAAACAACAGACATTTATTTCTCACAGTTCTGGAGGCTGGAAAGTTCAAGATCAAGGTGCTGGAAGATTTGGTTCCTGGAGAGAACTTGCTTCCTGGCTTGTAGCCACCTGCCTTATCATTCATTGCAGTATATTACATTTATGTGTATATTTTAGTCCTGAATGATGAACATGACATGTCTTCATCAAATTGTCTAATTAGTTGCAGGCCCTTTCTCCACCAGGGTTGGACCATGAAGAAGAACAAAACTACAACTCCCAAGATCTGCTTTTGACTCCAGTTCTTCCTCCTGAACCTACTACTTTTACTCAAATAAACCCTCTCCCCAGATCAGCTACTTATGCAGCAGCCTTGGTGCCGCCCTCCATCCACCCATTCCTGGTAGACAGGAGACTCTTCTAATGGTGAGTTTGGCTCCAGGACTCTGTAGAACTGGGCTGCAGTCTAAGATGCTTCCATCTTTCTTTCTTTCCTTTTTTCCTTTCTTCTCTCCTTCACTGGTGGTCAGACTTACATCATAATCTGACAGTTCTCCCAGCCTCTCCCAGTTGCTTCCTCATCTGTTCCCACAGGCAATTTTTTAAATCCCTTCTTTGTACCTGCTTCTCATAAAACCCCAACTAAGACATCGTGTAACCTAGTGCTCTTGCTCATGTTTCTGGCCATTACCACCTAGGCATTTCATCTGATTAGATCAGAAAACCAATTGGGATTGGGTTGTTTCTCATTTCAGGTTGAATAGAGGACAGGTATCTTATCTCTCTTCCCCTGCCTGTCATGTCTTTCCAAATGTTTGCTGGAAAATTCTATCTGCAAACCCAGGGCTACCTTCCCCACCACCCCACTCCAATCAAGACAAAAGGCCTGAAATACTTTAAGTCAAACAATGTCCTCATCTTGACACTGAGTGTCAGGTGTCACTCTCCTTGATAGGCTGCCTGGCTGTGAATGCTATGACCCAGGATTGTACCCTCAACCTCAGATCCCTCCCCAAATTCATTCTGATGACAAGACACTATGTAGAAATGCACTATGTCCCCCACTCCCAGGTTACATACACTTGGTCCCACTGGGCCATTTATGTGTTCCATTGTTGAGGCCTAAGCTTCTTGTTTAATCTTCATCCCAAATCACTTTTCCAATAATGTTTAGTTCCAATGTTTCCTCAAGAAGACTGATACTCATCATTTTTCTTTCCAGACCTCTCCCAAATCTACAGTCCAGCACCCAGCAAGATGACCTCATCCTCCTACAGTCAGAGAGATCTTCCAGATATAACTGTCTGTGTAATTTTGAATAATGCCTCTCTTCTCTACCTGTAGGGAGATCTACTTGATCTTGGATTCAACTTTGGCCTAAGGAAAGAGTGGTCATAGCTGTAACCTTGGATATTAGTTTTCATTTATCATGCTGACATACATCCATCTGATAGGCTAATCTATACCTTAAACCTGCCCAGTTCCAGGGAATAACACAAATGTTAGGTCCTTGCTCCCCCTTCTACCTGCTTTAGCAATATCTCATGGAAAAATTCCAATATATAAGATAGAAAAATGTAGTAAAGAAGCCAACTTTCTCTCTCCAAGATCTTTCTTTCTAAAATAAATGGTGAATTGAATATCAGACAGAACTAAATACTTGAGACATAAACTCTAATAGTTCATGGTAGAAAATGAAAAGAAGATAAAGACATACTAGGTACAATATTTTCCTTAAAAAAAACAGAGACTGAAAAATTCATAGCAACAAGTCCAGAATAAGCAGTTTCAGATTTCCAGTTCAGTAAATGAATCACTAAGTATTTCTTTAGTACTTGGTTAATTACATGTTTGAATGGTGTGAAGCCCTGACAATATAAAACATGATGCTACCTCCAAGGCACTTACAATGTGCTTAGGGGGACAAGATCAACACTTGGGAAAAATTCTACAGCAATACAAGAAAGTTCAGTAATGGCACACATTTGGTGTAAAACAGAACTTCAGAGAATAGGTAGCTTTCTGAAGGCAGGAGTGTTCTGAGAAGGCCCCATGGAGAAGAAAATGGAGGCTGAATGTTGATGAGGCCAAATTTGATACTGGAAGAGAGACAATCTCTGCAGAAAACAGAGTGTGGCTTCTAATCATTGAAAAGTACAAAAACATGAGGACACTGTGATCTCAATTACACTCCTCAAGCTCAGAGCATCTGGTGAGTGGTACCCAAGTCACATAGGATGCTTAAGGCTGGTAGCGCCCAGTACAAAACATTCAAGTGCTGCTCCTAGAGGCAGTGAGAGGTTTTCCTAAGCACCAGTCTGGGTTCTAGAGTCAGCTGTCTCAAGATAGAGCTTGCAGATGCTAAGAGCCTGGCTTAATGACCTCTCAGTAGTCACCTCCTTTGAAACCTTTCTTCCTCCAAATATCTGTAACTTAATCTTTTCATTTTACCTCCTTCCAGATAGACTGTGGGTAAAGATGCTTGAAATCCTCGCAACCCATGTTCACCCATCAGCCAGAGTGGCCACAGCCAGAGCACTTGCACCTGGGAAACTCTCTCTAGCCCATCGTATCCCACTGTTGCTCATCACATGCTCTGATTTGATAAGAGTAGTCACCATGGCCAGGTGAATCCCAATAGCTATAGACAATGTCAAGAGCTCTGAATTATGACTTGGGGTCCTTTTGTCAAGTAGTCTTTATGACATATACATAATATAAGTTAAATGTTTAAAAAGCCAATTCAGATGCAAGTTCAAGTTGGGTATCAACACTTTATTACAGTCCTTAAATAATTGGAAAGCAGTATCCTACTAAACTGTGTTCTACCAAGAGTTAACCTTGCTAAGTAATATGTTACTTGAGTAGAGAAGAGCGTAGAGGGAAAGAAATGTCCCTGTAATTGATTATTTACCTATTCAGTGCTTTTCTTTCACCACAACTTAACAAAATAGGAATGGCACCCCCATTTTACAGATGAGGAAATAGGTGTTCACAAAGATAAAAAAATCTTCCCAAGTTCTATAGCCTGAATATAGCAGGGCCAGTTCACACTTCTGACATGATGATGCCACTGTGTTGAACTTTTGATTTTTAGTTGTCTGACAATGCACCATTTCATAACACGCCTATGCATGTTCAAAGATTCCCCTCAGAGATCGTTAAGTGTTCCCAGGCAGCTGCCCTGAATGAAAGGCTTCCCAGAATGTGAACATTTTTCATAAATGCATTAAATAGGAGCTTTGAGGCATTACCCTCATATATATTTATGAGTAAAAAATCATGTAAGCCCAAATAGATCATGGGTCATTTTCCATAAAAATGTAGGGGAAAATACATTGCAATATGATCACCCAGTTTTCCATCTTAGATACATTCCTGCAAAGCTGAGCATAAAGTGAAAAAGTATAGATTTTATATCAAGGCATCTTTCATATATGAGTTCAAAAAACCCTGACTAAAAGCAAAAAGTCATTCTTGTCTCTAAGATAAATCCATTAAGTTATAGGTTAGTTTACAAATCAATCAAATTCTAAATATCCATATCAAACTTTTGCACTGATGTTTTTATATCAGAATATAGTAACCTCAACTTTGGAACACAATAAACACTAAGTCACACGATACTCTCTCTTCCAGTGAAATATACATGGGGATTTGTTCCTGAACGCTGAACTACTGACTCACTTTCGAGGATTTTTTTTTTTTTGGTAGTTTTATCTCCCTCCAGGATTTGGAACCCAGTTATCCATCACCTGGAATACTGCAACCACCTTCTTGTTGGTCTCTTTTGCAAAGGTATATCATAGGTATCTCCAACTTTCTTCCTATCCTAGTTCATTCTCCTTACTGCTAGAAAGTCACTCCCTGTTCAAAATCCCCTGTCAGTTACTACCAGTTTTCAAAAGTCCAAGTTCCTTCACTTGATGCTGAAGTACCTTCTTGATATGATCCCAGTTTGGCTGCACTATGCTTCTCCATTTCCCAGCTTGGCACCTACTTATGCACCTCCTTCCTTGGGTCATGTGTGTGCACTTCAGGATGCCTTTCCTTGTTTGCTTGCCCGTCCAAATCCAATTCCTGAATTTAAATCCGGCATTGGGTTTACTCCTCCAGTGGAGCACATGTTGCATCAGATAATTGTAATTTACCTTGACATATATTTTCACACCATGAGATCTCTAGTTTCTTGAAGTCGAAGACTGTGTATTATTTAGTCCTGGTGTTCTCAGCTTTTAGCACTACTCTGAGATATGGTAGGTATGAATAAAGGGCTATTGGTGGGATAAACGAATGAAGGGAGGTCATGAATTGGTAGTAATCCAGACTTCCTTGTGACATATCCTTATGAAACAGCCAACTGATTTAGAGAGGTTGAGTTTATATTTTGGTACACCACAATTCAGCACATAATATTAGAAAAAATAATGTATTTCTTTTCTATATTTTATTCCTCATTCACTATTCTTTATGGTCTTATTTTTGAAGGCACAGCATACATCTTTACTGAATAAATAATGAATGAACACCTTCCCTTTTTATAATTCAAAAATTTCAGAGTTGAAGGTGAGGTGCTTATGAGGATAGTCAGAGCTAATAATATTTACAGATAATTTACTATGTGCCTGGCACTCTGCTAGGCATTTCATGTGGATTATCTCATTTAAATCTCAGAGCATTTTACCCTAGATACTATTCTTATTCTCATTCTACAGATTAAAAAAATGAAACAGATACAGGAACTAAGCACAGACAGTGTTATGTGAAATGCCCTTTCAAAACTATTGTCCTGCCTTGTTCTTTGATGGAGCGACACATTGAATGTAAACATTTCTGTTTTCTTTTCCTAGTTGCAGGGTTTGCCTCTGTAAATCCCTGTAGTTTCTGGATACACAGGTCAACTGTAAAGCTTGTGCAATATGTAGTTTTCTACAACTAAAATTTCATTGGCAAGTTTCTATCCCACAGTCCCTTAAGTCAAACTCAGTTATTCCTACAGCAAACCTTTAATTTTGTTTCCCTTTATTTTTTCCCCAGTTTCTGTTGCTTTTATTCTCCCAGCCCCATCTGAAAAGAACCAAATTACATGACAGAAAGAAAGTCCTTTATTCCTCTACTGAGCAAATAAACTGAGACTTAGCTTACTTTGTGTGTGGGGGAGATGGGGGGTGGGGGGATATTTTCTAGGACAATGTCAGGAACTCAGTTTAAAGTAATTTATTTATAACAACAAATGAATGCTTTGCTACAGCTAGCTGAGTGAAATACCTCATTGGAGAAAGGAGAGATTGTTAAGTCCAGGAACATTAAGACAGCCTTAGCTGAGTGAAACAAGATAGTTCTTTTAATCTATAATTAAGTTACTCTCCTGTCACAGCAAAACACTTGAGAAGGCTCTGGGACCCTTCCTTTAAGTGTACTTTATGAGCGTGATCTAAAATGCACACTTTAGATTTGTTGTGAAACAACAAATGTGTCAGTTGTGAAACACACTGACAAACAATTGAGTAATGGCTTTCAATGACTTGTTTCAAAATATATACATAAGCAGATATGAGGAAATCTGGGATTAACAATAAGATGGTTCACTGTTATGCAATTACATTTTCATAGGACTGTTCATTTCTGATTTGCTTAGCAAAGGAAAAGCTTTAGCATACTTGCCTTAAAAAGAATAATTTATAAGTCCCCATTTCACAGGTCAGGAGCATGAGACTGTGGGGAAAAAAACACATGCAAGTTCTGCTTAGAATGGCAGTTTTTGAGCTGATATTATGTAACTCTAAATATCATAGGCAGCTGTTGCATGAGAAAGAACAAACTTGCTTCTATCTGATTCTACAGGGCTTTCTTTTTTTTAAGATGTTTTTATTCTTATAATTTTTTAATATCTTTATTGGAGTATAATTGCTTTACAATGTTGTACCAGTTTCTGCTGTATAACAATGTGAATCATCTATATGTATATGTATATCCCCATATCCCTTCCCTCTTCTGTCTCCCTCACACCCTCCTTACCACACCCCTCTAGGTGGTCACAAAGCACTGAGCTGATCTCCCTGTGTGATGCAGCTGCTTCCCACTAGCTATTTATATTACATTTGGTAGTGTATATATGTCAATGCTACTCTCTCACTTCTCGCCCCTAATTTTATAAGCATAATTCCAATAGGAATATATGCCAAACTACTTAAGTGAATATTCTAAAATCTTATGAATCATTAAATTGTAGATGATTAAGCTATAGAAAGCTTTTAGTAAGAACTCAAGTGACTTCCAAGGATCATAAATAAAAGGGAAAAAATCATAAGGGAATTTTAATCACAAAGTGTTAAGGATACATAAAGTTCCTTTAAAAAATATTTTAGCTCTCTAGTTTCTAAAATATAACTTGAATTAACCCAAACTGATTTTGAGCTGACCCTCTAAATTTGGATATCTTATACAAGATCAGATGGTGTTTGATAGCATTTTTAGATCACTGGTTAGCTTTGAGGAAAGGAAGATTAGTTTGCATAGAGATGTCATTAAGTTTATAAATTCATTTTCACCCAAACATATTAATTTATATGCTATAATAGTTTATCATGCTTAAGAAGCAATATTATAATATTAGGCCACAAACACAGAGTATTTTCTGTAAGCTTTATCATTTTTTTGAGATTTTAGAGTATTTTAATGTCCATTTCTTCAGTGGGTACATTTTGAAATTATTAGGATTAACAACTTAAAAAGGGTAGAGCTACGGAAAGATGGAGAACGCAAACAATTTGTTCTCGCGGATTTAATTTCAGATTCTAGGCATGACGTGAATATTTGAAACAAACACCAAAAATTGCTTACCTCGAAAATCTAGAAATGCAGATGCGTCCAGATCTTTGGAAACTACAAATCACTACAGCCCACATAATGGGGAAGCACGCAGCCCTTCGGCTCTCAGTGTCAAGTGCAAATGTGTAGGTGTCTCCACAGCACAGCCAGGGTAACAGAGGCATGAGCAGCCTCCAAGCTTCATGAGGGTTTCATAACTCATGCTCTGCATTTGTTTGCACTGGATGCAATTATGTGTGCTTGTTTATATATATTTATACATATATAATTTGATCTGACCTGAGGCCAAGAAGAAACTAGCAATTGCAACTCAAAGCAACTATTTACACACATTCAGTTCTGAAGTATTGCTTCCTGCCCTAAGTTCAGGGGAGATATTGCCACTCTGAAGAACGCCTCCACCGAATGGGAAGCACTTGAACCCGATGCTCAGAAGCCCGTCTGCGCAAATGCCCACCGAGTCAGAGGCCCAGCGCTGCTGCTGCAGACACTCCGTGGTTTTGTGTTGAGGTATGCTTCCAAGCAGGGGCTGGGAAGGACCCGGGTCACGGTCGCCCAAAGAGAACATCTGTACTGGTTGCTTAGGAAGGCTCAGGGTGTTTTTTAAAAGACAATTTAAACCACCCGTCAAAGGCTCCCATTTGCACAATGCTGAACCCCTCTTTCTCTCCCTGCGTCCGCAGCCCCTTGGCTTCCCAGGAATCGCAGGAGGGGAAGGGGAAAAAAAAGAGTTTGATAGGGAGGAAGCATGTGCAGGAATGAACTATGTGAAGCACGTTTTGAACGGAACAGCAGCGACACGGGGAACAGCAGGAAGCACACAGGCCCGTAGTCGCCGCCAAAGCTTTAGAGCCTGGAGCCAGCTGGCTGAGGGCAAGGCCCACACTCAACACACTTCTTAATACTGACGGAAGGAACCCCTGATGTGAGAAAGCACTGCTCATAACCCAACTCCCTGATATTTCTTGCAGTTAAGTACAAGGCATTTCTTTAAGATATGGACAAGACATTTCTTTAAATTATGTTCGTAATTATCTTACCTTGGTCACTGTGGAAGGGAAACAAGCATTGCATTGATTAAATGTGTACTCTGTGAATTTGATAAGATAGCAAAAGTGGTGAGCTCATACTGGTCATAGGTCATCTCAAAAGTATATCATGGCTGAGTAATATTCCAGAGTATATATGGAATATACATATATATATCTCTATACACACACACACACACACACACACACACACACACACACACACACATATATATATATATATATATATAAAACATCTCAGCCATAAAAAAGAATGAAATAATGCCATTTGCAGCAACATGGATGGACCTAGGGATTATCATACTAAGTGAAGTATGCCAGACAAAGACAAATATCATACGATATCGCTTATATGTGGAATCTTAAAAAATGATGCAAATGAACTTACTTGCAAAACAGAAACAGACTCACAGACTTAGAAAACAAACTTATTGTTACCAAAGGGGAAAAGGGGGAGGGATAAATTAGGAGCTCGGGATTAACATATATACACCACTATATATAAAATAGATAACTAATAAGGACCTACTGTATAACACAGGGAACTATACTCAATATTTTGTAATAACCTATAAGGGAAAAGAATCTGAAAAAGAATATATATATTATAAAAGAATATATATTTTATATATATTATTAAAAGTATATATATATATATATACACATACTTATATAGCTGAGTCATTATGCTGTACAACTGAAACTAACACAACATTGTAAATCAACTATACTTCATTTAAAAAAAATACACATTAATTTGAAAAAAAGGATTTCAATTGCTAGTTTTATTTTACTTTTATATTCAAGATAAATCCTTTGAGAACACACACACACACAATTTCTTATGTATATAAGGGACAATGAGAAAAAAAAAACACTTTATGAAGACTAGTGAAGAGTACAACCTACTCCTCATTAAAGAGTTTGAAGTGTGCATCAAAAGGAGGCCTGATCCATCGACAGATGAAGGGATAAAGAAGGTGTAGCACATATATACAATGGAATGTTACTCAGCCATAAAAAGAAACGAATCTGAGTTTTTTTGTAGGGAGGTGGATGGACCTAGAGTCTGTCATACAGAGTGAAGTAAGTCAGAAAGAGAAAAACGAATACCATATGTTAACACATATATATGGAATCTAAATATATATATATATATATATATATATATATATATATATATATATATATATATATATATATATATATATGGTTCTGAAGAACCTAGGGACAGGACAGGAATAAAGATGCAGTCATAGAGAATGGGCTTGAGGACATGGTGGGGGGAGAAGGGTAAGCTGTGATGAAGTAAAAGAGAGGCATGGACATATATACACTACCAAACATAAAATAAATAGCTAGTGGGAAGCAGTCGCATAGCACAGAGAGATCAGCTCGGTGCTTTGTGACCACCTAGAGGGGTGGGATAGGGAGGGTGAGAGGGAGACACAAGAGGGAGGAGGTATGAAGATACATGTATATGTATAGCTGATTCACTTTGTTATAAAACAGAAACTAACACAACATTGTAAAGCAATGATACTCCAATAAAGATGCTAAAAAAGAAAGAGGCCTGAGATATAACCACAGCATGGGCTCCACCAGTTTGCAGAACCATATTGTTCTGTCCAGATGATACCCTGAGACTTAATTCTATTCTTTTAGATGGGGTATTTGGCAGAAACCCAATTCAACATTGCCACAATCTTAAATGAGCTATTATTATCATTTTTTACCAGTCATGTTCTCTTTGATGAAGACCCTACCAATTATGACAGTGTCCTGGAACGAAGATTGGCCAGTGTGAATATGGGGAGAATGGGCATTTGGCACCATTGATTCATATTTTGTTCACTTCAAAAGGTAAACCAACTCTTTTTTCCATTTTTAAGAGTTTGTTATCGTGGATTCAATTTTATGTGTCCATGTGCATGGGTCTGAAAGGACTGGGATAAACCTTTCCTAGCCAGTACTTATTACTCCACACATAGAAAAGCAATGTCACAGCAGGTCCAGATCTGGCCTAGAAGACTGAGGGCCACATGATCCCTTGACATTATGGGTAATGACTTTTGTCCTTTTACATTCTTAGGAAGCCATTCTATCTGGGTGGGTACTTGCATGTGGAAGGCTGCATGCTGAATTCACTGCTAAGGTGTGGTTGGTGTCCCAGGCTATGTCACGGGTCCACCACACCTAACTACCATAAAGAAGAAATTTAAATCAGTTTAAGAAATTGTGCATGTCAAATCTCATTCCATGGCCACCTCAAGTCCACCATCTTGCCAGGATATTCATCTTACACGTTACATTAAGTCCCTTACATACAAACCTTCAAGTTGCAAACTTTCAAAGATGAGAACATGCATTTGCATGTCCAATCACGTAAGTTAGTTCACATGTCTGGCGTACATTATCATGTGTGTGCACCCTCTACAAGTGGTTGTGCTTCTGTGTACTTTACTGTACAGTACTGTATAGAGTACAGTAGTACAGTATCTTTATTTCAAGCCCAGGATGTCTGAAAATAAGCGTAAAAGCAGTGGTGATGTAGCTGATACTACTGTACTTTTCAAGGTACTGTACTGTAAGATTTAAAATGTTTTCTTTATTTTTTGTGTTTGTTTTTTATGTATTATTTGTGTGAAAAGTATTATAAACATACTGCAGTACAGTACTATACAGCCGATTGTGTTAGTTGGGTACCTAGGCTAACTTTGTTGGACTTACAAACATATTGGACTTAAGAACGTGCTCTAGGAAGGGAAATCATTCATATGCAGGGGACTTGCTGTAGTGTATTAAGGCTTTTAGACATTTGGGAAAAGATGGTTAATGATCTTCCGATGTCCTTTTCTCCTCCCTCATTGTAATTATAGAATCCCCTGTCACCCCTGACCTTTTGTGAGCAGCATTCATCCTCGCTTCCCCATCCAGAAACTACAATTCCCAGCCTGCTTTGCATCTGGTTGTGGTCATGTGACTAATGGGATGTGAGGGGAAGTGATGTGTGCACCTTCTGAAATACTTCTTTAGAAAGGAAGCTGCTTCCCTTCTAGGGAGGAGAAAACACTGAGCTGCTAATCTAGACTCAGAGGTGAAATCCAATGCCTCCTATCTTCCCTGGATTTTCTGCCCAATATAAACAAAATATGAGAGAGGAATACATGCATATCTTCTTTAAGCCATTGTAGTTTTGCCAGTTAGCCTGCACCTTAAATAATACATCAAGCTGTAAAGAAACCCGTTTAACTATTAATAACCTGGTGCAACCAAAATATATGATGATAGAAGTAGAAGTTCTACTGAAAAACTAGTGCACCAACAACATGGTGATTTAAAGAATGGGGGGAAAGGTAACTAACTCATACCTTAGAATTTGTATATTTTCAAATATATGCTAAGGTTATCATCCAATTTTATGGTTTATACTATCCAGATTTTTAAACAGGCATTTTGGGGTTTTTTTGTTTATTTTCCTTTACTTATTTTACTTAATACATGTAATATTATAAGTAATATATCTGTTGGTTATAAAGTATAACAAGATCATGGACAAAAATAAGTTTTTTAAATAAAATTCTCTCTTTACCTTAGGAAAAAAATATCATGAACACTTATGAGCATTTCATCCAAGCTAGTAACTAGAATCTTACTAATAACTTGCATCTTATATGTTTCTGATCATCTAATAGCTCTATCACCAGCTCAGAGGTGCTCAGGATTCTATATTTTAAGAAAAATAAAAAAATATATTAATATCACCTGTAATCACACATAGATGTCAACCATGATTCAGACTTCGGGTTTAGTTCTAAAACTTTATACATCCTAAGTCTGGTTCTGTAAAACACTATATTAATTTCTCCCTCAAGATCTGCTGAATAGTTCATAATGCAATCATGAAGATAAAAGGCCAGTGCTTAAAGCCTTACATATGGGCGTGGATTGGAAAAGAGAATCTGAAGGAAAGAGGAGTACAGATGGTGGAAAAGAGGTCAAGTCTTCCCAGCACAGCCAAGGAGAGGGCATGTGGAGTCAAACAACCAGGGCTTCGGCATGCATTCCTATCTGTGAGTAAGAAGCTGAGATGTGGGTAAGGGGACTGATGAAGAATACTCTTCTGTAATCTTTGAATCGGTGATAATGTGATGTCTCTCAGTACCTTGAAGCATATAAAATGTATGTTTAGAACAGTGTCTGGCACTAGTCAGCATTATTTAAGTGTTGTTAAAACTGCTATACTTGGGAAGGACGTAGAAAAGCTACTCCACAATACAAGTTATTCCTTTGGATAAAGACCATAGGAATTCCCTGGTGGTCCAGTGGTTAGGACTCAGCACTTTCACTGCCCTGCCGAGGGCGCAGGTTCATTCCCTGGTCAGGGAACTAAGATCCTGCAAGCTTCGGTGTGAGGCCATAAATAAATAAATAAATAAATAAATAAATAAATAAATAAATAAATAAATAAATAAATAAAAATAGATAAGGACCGTGAACATGTAAAGCAATCCCTTCATTGATTTACACTGAGACGTTGAGATTTAAGCCACTAGAATGTTCTTACATTACAGTAATTTACATTCTAGTGACTTGGTGTAAATAAACGGATCATTGTTACTTATGTTTATCTAGTTTGTTGATATATCCCCAATCCTTATTACTATGTTTGACACATCGTGGATGTTCAACAATATTTACTGAATAAGTGTCTAAGAAATTAAAATTTTCCAAGGAATTTTCCTATTAAAAGCATCGAGGTTGCTCTCTGGCACTGGCATAGCAAATATTCCACTAGGCAGGAAGACAGCCAATTCCTAAATAAATTCTTGTAATTCAGAAACTTTTGAATTTGACTTATGGTTCCAGAACCCAGTTGCTGAATGGAATTATCTGAAGGAAATTTATAAATACAAATTCCTGGGCCTGACACAAGAGAATCTCAATCAGTAGATCTATACTTTTGGGTTTTTTGTTTGTTTTATTTAGTTGAGGTCAAATTTTATCTGCAATTTAATAACCTGCTCTATAGATTAAACCATAAGAGACTATAAAAATATCAATTTCACAAGAATACTTCTTCATGAATAAATGATACTCCATTGAGTGAATATGCCATAATTTACATTACTTTTTATTTTCATTGAACACTTGCTTGCATTCTTTCTATCACTATTATATATTTAAAAGTTAATTTGTATATTTAAAAGTGCATTTGTTGACAAGGGGTAGAGCTTTTTAGAACACATTTTGTTGGGGTTTTTATCCTGGTTTGCTTTTCCTGAGTTTTTTTCCAGGTTTGTTTATTAATGTCTATCTCCTCATTTGTAAACTATCAAAGCAACTTTCAAGACCTGGGCTAGATTTCTCCCCAGCACAATGAGATTGGAGGGATGTTCCAAGAGGAAAGAGACGAGTGTAACAAGTTATTTAAACCTCCATTTTATAGGGTAAATATCCTTTAGCTCCCCTATAAATATACCACCAAATCCTATTCTGGTTTTGTTTTCAAAATGTCTCAGATATTTCTACTCTTTTCCAGAATACTGTGGTTACCAAATTTAGAATTGTAACCTTATACCTTGAGTACTGAGAATAATTCCTTATAATAGTCTTGACTGGTGTCTAGACTTCAAACTTCTACCCTAAACAATACATTCTGCTACTAATGTAAAAGTTTCAAAAAGGCAAAATCACAACTCATTTAAATATTAAATGAAGAAGCATCAAAGTGAGGCAATTAATGACTGAGGAAACCAGTAAGATGTTAAAAGTAGTTCAAGGAAGAACAGACTATACACATATACATATATCTGTACATGTATTCATTTACGTATGTACTTGTATACATATATGTGTATGTGTATATATAAAATTAGGAATGTTAGACTAAAGTTGTTAGTAGATGCAATACTGGTTAATATTTTATAATATAATAAAATCTCATGTTTGGGCTCATCTTCTCTACAGAACAGAAATAAATTTTATCAAAATTTATTTGCATCATCATCAGTTTTTTACAACCTAACTTCTGTCCCTATTGAGTTACAATACAGCTAGTCAATAGAAAAGCAATCAAAGGTGCACATTCCTAAACAACTAGATAAATCCAGCATTTCACTGAAAAAACACCCAGTAATCACTTCTGCATTGTCACTTATAATTCATCTTTATTGCTATGTCAGCATTTATAATATAGTCTATGTCATGCCCCTTCTCCATCGTCCAAATTAATCATTCCTGAATACACCCTCTACTCAATACAGGTCAATTTTTGCCATTTCCTGCACACTCCATAAGTTTCTTCCTGCTCTACCCAAACTTCCTTCCAAATAATTCAGCCAACCTGTGTAGTAGGTAACTGGCACATAATAGTGAACGGATATACTTTCTACTCTCATGGAGTTTACAGTCTAAAACAACATTTGCTTTTTTCTCTATGAACTTAACTACTTTTTATCTTTCAGCACTTTGTAGAATTCTCTCTACTCCTGCAAGAAACCTTCTCCAACTTCACCCACTGACACTCAGCACTTAAAATGGAACGTGTTGTGTGAGCTTTAAATTCCTGATTGGTTTACAAAATTATTTAGGGTGGGGACTCTGTTTTAACCTTTAATTTTGACTAACTTCTGCAACATCTCCTACTTTTTGGTTTAAAACTGATAACTGTTACTTGAGAGGCAGGGACTGTATATAAAAACTCACTTCTCCAGTCTCCGTGTCCAAGTTTCTGGAACAATTTTGCTATCAAAGTTTCCTGATGTTGCTAGTTGAGATTATCCTAATTTATGATTCTAAAGCTTTGACTTCAGAGTGATAGCTGTCATGTAAATATAGATTAAAATGAGCATAAATATGCAAGTGCTGATCTATAAAACATCTGTACTGTGAAGCAAACCACTTATAAAACATCAACAGAGGAAAATTTCTGGAGGAGGAGATAAGAGTGGTTACATTCCTAGTGTTTGTTACAGAGACTACTATTTCCTTAATTCCTTAGTTTATTAAGAGCTCCCCACTACAGTGGAAATCTCATTCTCTTTTGCTAAGAACCAGTAGGTAAAATTTATGCATGTCTATGAGGCTGTGCATTTCAAAAAGAAAGTAAGGAAAGTATAGTTCCACAAGGTTAAAATATTAACATAAAACAATTTCAAGTCCTTGGTTATATTATTATGAGTCTTTATTCGAAACAGTCAGAGAAAAATGCCTCATGAATGGTTCAGATATTTCCAAATGGAAATAGAAGATCTGATCTGAATGCAAAATCAAAAGACCATCTACCATAGTGACTTTATGTGATACTTATGTCATCTTGTTAACAATTCCTGAAAATGAACAGAGTGTAAGCTCTGGTAAGGAAACTATTTTTTAAATTAAAATCTCTTTCTCTATTGTAAAAGTTTCATATGAGTCATGTGCATCCCGTATCTTTCCAGTGGAAGCACAATAAGTTTAGGTAGAGTCAAATTGCTTGCTTCATCAGTTAAAGGTTGATGGTTAGAAATAAGATGACAATGAATTTGCACTTAGGACTGAATGAACTTGATAATCATCTTAAAAATGCATTAGACTAAGGAAGATCTTCATTTCCATTTGTCATTAGTCTCTTAATCAAATTGCCTAAACACCATAAAGGCTCACAGGCAAGATAGAACAAACACTCAAAATGATTTTTTTTTAATTATCTCGTTTTCTTCCTGAGCTCTCTGCCAACCCCTCCTGGTCCTTATTATGAGAACTGAAAATAAATTCAGGCACAAACCAAACAAATAATAAAATTTGAAATAATGAAAGCTAAAATTATTTCATTTTCTGCTATTTTCTGTGAAATTACAGAAATTCACACTAGAAGCACTTTAATGCTACTTATGAAAATAAGACCAATATTTTAGAGTAAGTTTCTGAAAGTAAGATAAAATTATAGCTGCTAAAAACAATTCCTGAAACCAAAAACTTTATGACTGATCGACACAGGTGACCAAAGCACTAGAAGATTTAACACCAAGAGTTAAAATTCAGAGGCTACTCATTTGCTGTAAGAGAGAAACAGCAAGAATCTGGATGGAAAAATCAGCATGGGCTTGGCAGAATATGTTATGCTAGAAAAATAATTAATATGATTTTAACAGAATTAATGTACAAAGTGTATTTGGGAACCAATACTAAGCTATTTTTATGGAACTTACTCCATATGGAGGAGCAATACTTTCAAATTTGATATTAAATCATTTGTTTCCTGGCACCATTTCAATGGATAAAATTGCTTATATAATTATTTAAAATTTAATGTTCACTATATATGTGGCAACCTGTAAGGCAAAAGCATGGGTATAAATCCCATCACAGTCAATATTCTTTCCAATACTCACATACAATACAGATTAACAAGTTTTGGTACCCACTGATGTTCATGTATTTCATGAATGTTTATTTCTTTATATGGTACTTACCAGTTACAGCTAGACCAAAAGTAAAGTATTTAAACTCCCTTCTTGTCTACTCAATAGAATTCCAGAATTGGTAACCATGAAACAATATCTTCTTGAAAGCACCCAGACAAATCTGATGTTGGTGGTCCAAGACCATACTTTAAGAAAAAGTGCTTTAGAGAATAGTCACCTCACAGAAGCTAACATTAATATTTTTTTAAATTATTTTTTGGTGTGAATACGATGGCATTCATCTCTCAAGTATCTATGGAAATTGAGGAAGAGCCATGACATAGCTAATCTAAAAAATTAGATAACAGTATTGTAGATAATCAACTCTCCAATACCTTATTCATATTCCTAATTTTGTCTAATGTAATTTTAGAGTGAAGTGATGTTTCTAGCCACATGCTGGTAGGTTGTGAGAAAAGAGGGCCCAATGACATGCTGAATCATCGAAAAGAGATCAGATGATGGTTCTTCTCCATGACAAGCTTTTGAAATGGGGTAGATTACTGTACAATATGGGAGTTGGGATCTTATCCTCTTTTATGCATAGTGAGTGGAAATTTCCAATTAGGAGAAAGATTCAGAATGATAGTGGAGGATAAAACAAATGATCTTGTAATCAACTAAAACCTCATCCAGTGATGATGCTCGATAAACTCTCCAAACACAAAAATGCAACAAAAAGTACAAAAATATAGATTAGATGTGGGTGAGAAAAATGCTTGGTGCACAGGACAATGCCTCAGAAGAACCATTACTGCTCACATCCCCACATTTCTCCAACAATCATCAGAATTGTGAATTTTCAAAAAAACGGCTCCGAGCCAGAAGCTTTTGTTTGCAGTGGAAAGGACTTACTCTTTAATTTTCAGACAAGTATTTTCTTCCACTTGAACTTTTTCTGGGCCCTAAATAGACACTGCTAATGTGCTTTTTTAAAAAAATCAGAATTTTAAAGAAGTAGTGCAGGAAGCTATAAGACCAGTTCATTAAATGTGCATCATTGGTATTGGTTTTTAATCTTAGCTCTCTTGTCCCCTCATTGGGCACACACCACTTTCATTAACTTTCAGGGGGTTGCATACATGCATTAAGGAAGAGAAACTTCTTCAGAGTAATGAGGCCAGAAGTGTATGACAGCATCATCGCTTTTCCCCCTTGCTTCGTACTTACACACAATACCACTCTGCTACTTCCAAATAAGGCTTCTCAGCTTAGTTTCTAAACATAGATATATCAAGCCATTCTTTGTTGTTTCATAACCATTGCCACTGTAATTTTACAGAAATGTGTATTTTCACAACGAGAGGAAAGATTTAAATGATTTTCTTTAACATCGGCTAACTTCCATGACTGCGTATTTATTGAATTCGGTCTCTGAATTTGCTAGGGGCTATTCTAGAGCTAACAGAAGAAGGTCCCTGCTGGATTTGAGCTTACAATTTAAAGAAACAAAGCAAATAATAAAATAAGCATAATAACGTGTTTGTATAGTGTTTATGATTAACATATTGCTTTCCCATGCCTTATTTCAGTTAACGCTTCAAACTACCTTACAGAAGAGCAATGTGACATGATTACTGCAGTTTAAGTATGGACTAGCTGAAAGGTATAGGTGTTTTTAAATTACTCAGGGTCACAGAGTCAGGGCAGTAACAGCCCAGGCTATGTTCATCTTTGCTGATTCTGACACTAATGTTCAAATGCTCTTTCCAGGCACCAAGTTAATGTAACTTTCAATAGTTGCTGTACATTACCCCATAGGTGGAAAGATTGGACTGCTGTCCCTTTGAGAGGAACAGTAAATTCTTACACTATTTACATCATTTTCCTGAAGTTGATGGGAGTTGACTTGAGACGTAGGTGGGAAAGAAACACAGAAAAACAGAAAAACCTATTTTGAACATAACCTAAACGTAAGCAGAATTAAAAAATGGGAAGGGAAAAAGAAGGGAGAACAAAGCAAAAACTAGATTCCCTTGAAAGAACATGAAAAATCGTAAGAAAGACAAAAATGTAAAGGGGATTCTGCATGAAATAAAGTCACATGAAATGGTTTAGAGAGAATGATGTTTACCATTTCTAAATTTTAAGGCAGGGCACTTTGGGGTTCTCTTCGGAGGTGTGACTGAGATGTTAAAGTAAAAAGAAAAACCACGGTTCATAGTAAAATCTTAGCAAGCCCTCTTTATATCTGAACTGAATCCAAAACGACTGGAGGTGGAAATTGAGAAATACGACTTGGCTCTTGGGAAGAAAACAGGGTGAATACTAGAACTATACCGAGAGAATGGAGAAGCAAGATACAAAGGGAGCAGGAGAATCAATAAGGAATCAAAGATCTTAACCTTTTAAAGTCTGAGCACTAGGATAAACACTGCAATTTACCCCATGAGTTAGGAAAACGGTGGAAACAAAGCAAGAAATTTAGTGTTTCCTGAAGTCCTATGACTCTGAAGATTAGGGTTTGAGATAACTAAAGATAATCATATTAATTAAATTAAGACAGAGTCAAGGATAATACACTCCAGCTTATATGTTGATGCACTTCTGCCTTTTTTTTTTTTAACTAGTCAGTATGAACCGAGACATGATCAAGTGCCTTCTGTTAATGGATGCATTCCATTGAGCTGATGTTTGGATAATTATTTTCTGAAATATCTTCAGATACTTAAAACAGAAACAATGTCTAAGTTCTGATGGGAATAATAGCTCATTTTTCAAAAACAGATGAGATGTTTGTCTCATCTTTCTTCAGGTTTTATTTTTTCATTCAAGCTTATAATACAGGAGAAGAAATATTGAGATGAATTTCATATTTTCTTAATTATGCTGGTCTTCAGGTCAGGAGAAACCAATCAAGAACATGTGATGATTAAGCCTCTAAGCTTGGTTATGCTCAAGTGGCTGACTTTTAAGATTAGTGAAGCAAAACCCTAGCTCATTTTTCTTTCTATTTATTTAACATAATTAGATGTGTGATTTTATATTACGCAAACAAAAGAGTTTTAAAACAGCTTATTTTTTGGCATACTTTGCTAAACCTTCTTTTTTTAAACATCTTTATTGGAATATAATTGCTTTACAATGCTGTTTTAGTTTCTGCTTTATAACAATGTGAATCAGCTATATATATACATATATCCCCATATCTCCTCCTTCTTGCATCTCCCTCCTTACCCTCCCTATCCCACCCCTCTAAGTGGTCACAAAGCATCAAGCTGATCTGCCTGTGCTATGTGGCTCCTTCCCGCCAGCTATCAATTTTACATTTATAGTGTGTATATGTCCATGCCACCCTCTCACTTCATCCCAGCTTACCCTTCCCCCGTCCCCGGGTCCTCAAGTCCATTACCTACGTCTGCGTCTTTATTCCTGTCTTGCCCTAGGTTCTTCAAAATCTTTTTTTTCTTTTTTAGATTCCATATTATGTGTTAGCATACGGTATTAGTTTTTCTCTTCCTGACTTATTTCACTTTGTATAACAGTCTCCAGGTCCATCCACCTCACGACAAATAACTCAGTTTCATTTATTTTTATGGCTGAGTAATATTCCATTGTATATATATTCCACATCCTCTTTACCCATTCATCAGTTGATGGACACTTAGGTTGCTTCCATGTCCTGGCTACTGTAAATAGACCTGCAATGAACATTGCGGTACATGACTCTTTTTGAATTATGGTTTTCTCAGGGTGTATGCTCAGTAGTGGGATTGCTGGGCCGTATGGTAGTTCTATTTTTTAGTATTTTAAGGAACCTCCATACTGTTCTCCATAGTGGCTGTATTAATTTACATTCCCACCAACAGTGCAAGAGGGTTCCCTATTCTCCACACCCTCTCCAGAATTTATTGTTTGTAGATTTTTTGATGATGGCCATTCTGACTGGTGTGAGATGATATCTCATTGTAGTTTTGATTTGCATTTCTCTAATGATTAGTGAAATTGAGTATCCTTTCACGTGTTTGTTGGGAATCTGTATATCTTCTATGCAGAAATGTCTATTTAGGTCTTCTGCCCATTTATGGATTGGGTTGTTTGTTTTTTGATATTGAGCTGCATGAGCTGCTTATAAATTTTGGAGATTAATCCTTTGGCAGTTGCTTCATTTGCAAATATTTTCTCCCATTCTGAGGGTTGTCTTTTCATCTTGTTTCATTTGCTGTGCAAAATCTTTTAAGTTTTATTAGGTCCCATTTGTTTATTTTTGTTTTTACTTCCATTTCTCTGGAGGTGGGTCAAAAAGGATCTTGCTGTGATTTATGTCATAGACTGTTTTGCCTAAGTATTCCTTTAAGAGCTTTATAGTGTCTGGACTTACATTTAGGTTTAATTGATTTTGAGTTGATTTTTGTATATGGTGGTAGGGAGTGTTCTAATTTCATCCTTTTACATGTAGCTCTCCAGTTTTCCCAGCACCACTTATTGAAGAGGCTGTCTTTTCTCCATTGTATATTCTTGCATCCCTTATCAAAACTAAGGTGACCATAAGTGTGTGGGTTTATCTCTGGGCTTTCTATCCTGTTCCATTTATATATATATATATATATATGTGTGTGTGTGTGTGTGTGTGTGTGTGTGTGTGTGTGTGTGCCAGTACCATACTGTCTTTTTTTTTATTAGTTTCTGCTTTATAACAAAGTGAATCAGTCATACATATACATCTGTTCCCACATCCCTTCCCTCATGCATCTCCCTCCCTCCCACCCTCCCCATCCCACCCCTCCAGGCGATCACAAAGCACCGAGCTGATCTCCCTGTGCTCTGCGGCTGCTTCCCACTATCTATCTACCTTAAGTTTAGTAGTGTATAGATGTCCATGCCTCTCTTTCGCTTTGTCACAGCTTGCCCTTCCCCCTCGCCATATCCTCAAGTCCACTCTCAAGTAGGTCTGTGTCTTTATTCCCATTTTACCCCTAGGTTCTCATGACATTTTTTTTTAAATTCCATATATATGTGTTAGCATACGGTATTTGTCTTTCTCTTTCTGACTTACTTCACTCTGTATGACAGACTCTAGGTCTATCCACCTCATTACAAATAGCTCAGTTTTGTTTCTTTTTATGGTTGAGTAATATTCCATTGTATATATGTGCCACATCTTCTTTATCCATTCATCCGATGATGGACACTTAGGTTGTTTCCAGCTCCGGGCTATTGTGAATAGAGCTGCAGTGAACATTTTGGTACATGTCTCTTTTGGAATTATGGTTTTCTCAGGGTATATGCCTAGTAGTGGGATTGCTGGGTCATATGGTAGTTCTATTTTTAGTTTTTTAAGGAACCTCCATACTGTTCTCCATAGTGGCTGTACCAATTCACATTCCCACAAGCAGTGCAAGAGTGTTCCCTTTTCTCCACACCTTCTCCAGCATTTATTGTTTCTAGATTTCTTGATGATGGCCATTCTGACTGGTGTGAGATGATATCTCATTGTAGTTTTGATTTGCATTTCTCTAATGATTAATGATGTTCAGCATTCTTTCATGTGTTTGTTGGCAGTCTCTATATCTTCTTTGGAGAAATGCCTATTTAAGTCTTCTGCCCATTTTTGGATTGGGTGGTTTGTTTTTTTGCTATTGAGCTGCATGAGCTGTTTATAAATTTTGGAGATTAATCCTTTGTCAGTTGCTTCATTTGCAAATATTTTCTCCCATTCTGAGGGTTGTCTTTTGGTCTTGTTTATGGTTTCCTTTGCTGTGCAAAAGCTTTGAAGTTTCATTAGGTCCCATTTGTTTATCTTTGTTTTTATTTCCATTTCTCTAGGAGGTGGGTCCAAAACGATCTTACTGTGATTTATGTCATAGAGTGTTCTACCTATGTTTTCCTCTAAGAGTTTGATAGTGTCTGGCCTTACATTTAAGTCTTTAATCCATTTTGAGCTTATTTTTGTGTATGGTGTTAGGGAATGATCTAATCTCAAACTTTTACATATCCCTGTCCAGTTTTCCCAGCACCACTTATTGAAGAGGCTGTCCTTTCTCCACTGTACATTCCTGCCTCCTTTATCAAAGATAAGTTGGCTATATGTGCGTGGGTTTATCTCTGGGCTTTCTATCCTGATCCACTGATCTATCTGTCTGTTTTTATGCCAGTACCACACTGTCTTAATTACTGTAGCTTTGTAGTATAGTCTGAAGTCAGGGAGCCTGATTCCTCCAGCTCCGTTTTTCGTTCTCAAGATTGCTTTGGCTATTCGGGGTCTTTTGTTTTTCCAAACAAATTTTGAAATTTTTTGTTCTAGTTCTGTGAAAAATGCCAGTGGTAGTTTGATAGGGATTGCATTGAATCTGTAGATTGCTTTGGGTAGTAGAGTCATTTTCACAATATTGATTCTTCCAATCCAGGAGCATGGTATATCTCTCCATCTATTTGTATCATCTTTAATTTCTTTCATCAGTGTCTTATAATTTTCTGCATACAGGTCATTTGTCTCCTTAGGTAGGTTTATTCCTAGATATTTTATTCTTTTTGTTGCAATGGTAAAAGGGAGTGTTTTCTTGATTTCATTTTCAGATTTTTCATCATTGGTGTACAGGAATGCCAGAGATTTCTGTACATTAATTTTGTATCCTGCTACTTTACCAAATTCATTGGTTAGCTCTAGTAGTTTTTCGGTAGCATCTTTAGGATTCTCTATGGATAGTATCATGTCATCTGCAAACAGTGACAGCTTTACTTCTTCTTTTCCAATTTGGATTCCTTTTATTTCCTTTTCTTCTCTGATTGCTGTGGCTAAAACTTCCAAAACTAGGTTGAATAAGAGTGGTGAGAGTGGGCAGCCTTGTCTTGTTCCTGATCTTAGTGGAAATGGTTTCAGTTTTTCACCATTGAGGACAATGTTGGCTGTGGGTTTGTCATATATGGCCTTTATTATGTTGAAGAAAGTTCCCTCTATACCTACTTTCTGCAGGGTTTTTATCATAAATGGGTGTTGAATTTTGTCGAAAGCTTTCTCTGCATCTATTGAGATGATCATATGGTTTTTCTCCTTCAACTTGTTAATATGGTGTATCACATTGATTGATTTGCGTATATTGAAGAATCCTTGCATTCCTGGAATAAACCCCATTTGATCATGGTGTATGATCCTTTTAATGTGCTGTTGGATTCTGTTTGCTAGTATTTTGTTGAGGATTTTTGCATCTATGTTCATCAGTGATATTGGCCTGTAGTTTTCTTTCTTTGTGACATCCTTGCCTGGTTTTGGTATCAAGGTGATGGTGGCCTCGTAGAATGAGTTTGGGAGTGTTCCTTCCTCTGATATTGTTTGGAAGAGTTTGAGAAGGATGGGTGTTAGCTCTTCTCTAAATGTTTGAAAGAATTCGCCTGTGAAGCCGTCTGGTCCTGGGCTTTTGTTTGATGGAAGATTTTTAATCACAGTTTCAATTTCAGTGCTTGTGATTGGTCTATTCATATTTTCTATTTCTTCCTGAGTCAGTCTTGGCAGGTTGTGCATTTCTAAGAATTTGTCCATTTCTTCCAGGTTGTCCATTTTATTGGCATAGAGTTGCTTATAGTAATCTCTCATGATCTTTTGTATTTCTGCAGTGTCAGTTGTTACTTCTCCTTTTTCATTTCTAATTCTATTGATTTGAGTCTTCTCCCTTCTTTTCTTGATGAGTCTGGCTAATGGTTTGTCAATTTTGTTTATCTTCTCAAAGAACCAGCTTTTAGTTTGGTTGATCTTTGCTATCGTTTCCTTCATTTCTTTTTCATTTATTTCTAATCTGATCTTTATGATTTCTTTCCTTCTGCTAACTTTGGGGGTTTTTTGATCTTCTTTCTCTAATAGCTTTAGGTGCAGGGTCAGGTTGTTTAATCGAAATGTTTCCTGTTTCTTAAGGTGGGATTGTATTGCTATAAACTTCCCCCTTAGAACTGCTTTTGCTGCGTCCCATAGGTTTTGGGTCGTCGTGTCTCCATTGTCATTTGTTTCTAGGTATTTTTTAATTTCCTCTTTGATTTCTTCAGTGATCACTTCGTTATTGAGTAGTGTATTGTTTAGCCTCCATGTGTTTGTATTTTTTACAGATCTTTTCCTGTAATTGATGTCTAGTCTCATAGCATTGTGGTCGGAAAAGATACTTGATACAATTTCAATTTTCTTAAATTTACCAAGGCTTGATTTGTGACTGAAGATATGATCTATCCTGGAGAATGTTCCATGAGCACTTGAGAAAAATGTATATTCTGTTGTTTTTGAATGGAATGTCCTATAAATATCATCTAAGTCTATCTTGTTTAATGTATCATTTAAAGCTTGTGTTTCCTTATTTATTTTCATTTGGATGATCTGTCCTTTTGTGAAAGTGGGGTGTTAAAGTCCCCTACTATGACTGTGTTACTGTCGATTCTCCCTTTTATGGCTGTTAGTATTTGCCTTATGTATTGAGGTGCTCCTATGTTGGGTGCATAAATATTTACAATTGTTATATCTTCTTCTTGGATCGATCCCTTTATCGTTATGTAGTGTCCTTCTTTGTCTCTTCTAAGAGTCTTTATTTTAAAGTCTATTTTGTCTGATATAAGAATTGCTACTCCAGCTTTCTTTTGATTTCCATTTGCATGGAATACCTTTTTCCATCCCCTTACTTTCAATCTGTATGTGTCTCTAGGTCTGAAGTGGGTCTCTTGTAGAGAGCATATATAGGGGTCTTGTTTTTGTATCCATTCAGCCACTCTGTGTCTTTTGGTGGGAGCATTTAGTCCATTTACATTTAAGGTAATTATTGATATGTATGTTCCTATTCCCATTTCCTTAATTGCTTTGGGTTGTTATTGTAGGTATATTCCTTCTGTTGTGTTTCTTGCCTAGAGAAGTTCCTTTAGCATTTGTTGTAAAGCTGGTTTGGTGGTGCTGAACTCTCTCAGCTTTTGCTTGTCTGTAAAGCTTTTAATTTCTCCAACAAATCTGAATGAGATCCTTGCTGGGTAGAGTAATCTTGGTTGCAGGTTTCTCTCCTTCATCACTTTAATTATGTCCTGCCACTCCCTTCTGGCTTGTAGAGTTTCTGCTGAGAGATCAGCTGTTAACCTGATGGGGATTCCCTTGTGTGTTATTTGTTGTTTTTCCCTTGCTGCTTTTAATATGATTTCTTTGTGTTTAATTTTTGACAGTTTGATTAATATGTGTCTTGGTGTATTTCTCCTTGGATTTATTCTGTATGGGACTCTCTGTGCCTCCTGGACTTGATTAACTATTTCCTTTCCCATATTGGGGAAGTTTTCAACTATAATCTCTTCAAATATTTTCTCAGTCCCTTTCTTTTTCTCTTCTTCTTCTGACACCCCTATAATTCGATTGTTGGTGCGTTTAAGGTTGTCCCAGAGGTCTCTGAGACTGTCCTCTGTTCTTTTCATTCTTTTTTCTTTATTTTGCTCTGCATCAGTTATTTCCACTATTTTATCTTCCACCTCACTTATCCGTTCTTCTGCCTCAGTTATTCTGCTATTGATCCCATCTAGAGTATTTTTCATTTCATTTATTGTGTTTTTAATCGATGCTTGATTAGTCTTTAGTTCTTCTAGGTCCTTGTTAACTGTTTCTTGCATTTTGTCTATTCTATTTCCAAGATTATGGATCTTGGAAATAGAATCTTGGATCAGCTTTACTATCATTATTCTGAAATCTTTTTCAGGTAGACTGCCTATTACCTCTTCATTTGTTAGGTCTGGTAGGTTTTTATCTTGCTCCTTCACCTGCTGTGTGTTTTTCTGTCTTCTCATTTTGCTTATGTTACTGTGTTTGGGGTCTCCTTTTTGCAGGCTGCAGATTCGTAGTTCCCGTTGTTTTTGGTGTCTGACCCCAGTGGCTAAGGTTGTTTCAGTAGGTTGTGTAGGCTTCCTGGTGGGGGGGACTAATGCCTGTGTTCTGGTGGTTGAGGCTCGATCTTGTCTTTCTGGTGGACAGGTCCACGTCTGGTGGTGTGTTTTGGGGTGCCTATGGCCTTATTATGTTTTTAGGTAGCCTCTCTGCTAATGGGTGGGGTTGTGTTCCTGCCTTGCTAGTTGCTTGGCATAGGGTGACCAGCACTGTAGCTTGCTGGTCGTTGACTGAAGCTGGGTGCTGCTGTTGGGATGGAGATCTCTGGGAGATTTTTGCTGCTTGATATTATGTGGAGCTGGGAGGTCTCTTGTGGCCCCGTGTCCTGAAGTTGGCTCTCCCACTTCAGAGGCACAGCACTGGCTCCTCGCTGCAGCACCAAGAGCCTTTCATCCACCCGGCTCAGAATAACAGGGAGAAAAAGTAGAAAGAAAGAATTAGTAGAAGAAAGAAAGAGAGAGGGAAAGAAAGGAAGAAGGGAAGAAAGGAAGGAACGAAGAATGAAAGAAAGGAGGGAGGGAGTGAGGAAGGATGGAAAGAAAGAAGGAAAGAAAGGAGGGAGGGAAGGAGGAATGAAAGCAAAAGGAAGAGTGAATGGAAGAAGGGAGGGAGGGAGGGAGGAAGGAAAGAAAGAAAAAGACAGGAGGGAGGGAGGGAGGAAGGAAAGAAAAAGAAAGTGGAAAGAAGAAGGGTGGGAGGGAGGGAGGAAAGAAAAAGAAAGAAGGAAAGGAGGAGCGGAGGAAGGGAGGGAGGAAGGGAAGGTAGAAAAAAAGAAAGAGCAGGTAAAGTAAAATAGAATAAAGTATGAAATATAGTAGCGTTCTTAAAATTAGAAAGTAATTATTGAAAAAAAAAAAAAGGACCGATAGAACCCTGGAACATATGGTGGAAGCAAAGCTATACAGAGAGAATCTTACACAGAAGATTACACATACACATTCACAAAAAGAGAGCAGGGGGAAAAATAAAAAATCTTGCTCTCCAAGTCCACCTCCTCAATTTGGGATAATTCGTTGTAAAAAGAGGAAAAGAGCGAGAAGTCTGAAATCTTGCTCTCTAAGTCCACCTCCTTACTTTGGAATAATTCGTTGTAAATAGAGGAAAAGTGGGTAAAGTCTTAAATCTTGTCCTCAAAGTCCACTTCCTCAATTTGGGATGATTCGCTGTCCATTCATGCACTCCACAGACGCAGGGCACATCAAATGGACCGTGGAGCTTTAATCCGCTGCCTCCGAGGCTGCACAGAGAGATTTCCCTGTCTCTGCTCTCACAGCTCCCGGGTCTCAGCCTTGGATCTGGCCCCGCCTCTGCGCGTAGGTCGCCGGAGGGCGTCCGTTCTTCGCTCAGACAGGACGGGTTTAAAGGAGCCGCTGATTCGGGGGCTCTGGCTCACTCAGGCAGAGGGGAGGGAGGGGCGCACAGTGTGGGGCGGGCCTGCGGCGGCAGAGGCCAGCGTGATGTTGCAGCAGCCCTTGGCGCTCCATGCGCTTTCCCGGGAAAGCCGTCCCCGTGTCTCGGGACTCTGGCAGTGGCGGGGTGCACAGGCCCCCCGGAAGGCGCGGCGGACAGCGACCCGCACTCACACACAGGCCCGGCGGTGGTGGCAGTGGCGGCGGCCGCGTGGTGGCCCACGCCCGTCTCCAAGGTCCGCGCCTTACCCGCAGCTCGGGCCTGTCTCCTGCGCTTCCCCAAGCAGCCCTCTTAATGCCCTCTCCTTGAACACCAGGAAACAAAAGGGAAAAAAGTCTCTTGCCTCTTCGGCAGCTCCAGACCCTTTCCCTGGACTCCCTCCGGGCTAGCCGTGGTGCACCAACCCCTTCAGGCTCTCTTCCTGCCGCCAGCCCCAGTTCTCTCCCTGTGCTCCAACTGAAAGCCCATACCCGAGCCTCAGCTCCCAGCCCCGCCCGCCACGGTGGCCGAGCAGACAAGCCTCTCGGGCTGGTGTGTGCCTGAGGGCACCGGTTCTCTGTGCCAGAATCTCTCCGCTTTGCCCTCCGCATCCCTGTTGCTGTGCTCTCCTCCGCTACTCCGAAGCTTTCCTCCTCCGCCACCTGCAGTCTCCGCCCGCGAAGGGGCTTGTAGTGTGTAGAAACCTTCCCTCCTTCACGGCTCCCTCCCACTGGTGCAGGTGCCGTCCCTATCCTATTGTCTCTGTTTATTCTTTTTTTCTTTTGCCCTACCCAGGTATGTGGGGAGTTTCTTGCCTTTTGGGGGGTCTGAGGTCTTCTGTCAGCGTTCAGTAGGTGTTCTGTAGGAGTTGTTCCACGTGTAGATGAATTTCTGATGTATCTGTGGGGAGGAAGGTGATCTCCGCATCTTACTCTTCCGCCATCTTCCTCTGGGCCCCTACCATACTGTCTTGATTACTGTAGCTTTATAGTATAGTCTGAAGTCAGGGAGCCTGATTCCTCCAGCTCCATTTTTCTTTCTCAAGATTGCTTTGGTTATTTGGGGTCTTTTGTGTTTCCATACAAATGGTGATAATTTTTGTTCTAGTTCTCTGAAAGAGGTCATTGGTAGTTTGATAGGGAGTGCCTTGAATCTGTAGGTTGCTTTGGGTAGTACAGTCCTTTTCACAACGTTGATTCTTCAAATGCAAGAACATGGTATATCTCTCCATCTGTTATCATCATCTTTAATTTCTTTCATCAGTGTCTTATAATTTTCTGCACACAGGTTTTTGTCTGCTTAAGTAGGTTTATTCCTAGGTTTTTTTTTTTTCCTTGCAGTGGTAAATGGGAGTGTTTCCTTAATTTCTCTTTCAGATTTTTCATCATTAGTGTATAGGAATGCTAAAGATTTCTGTGCATTAATTTTGTATCCTGCTACTTTACCAAATTCATTGATTAGCTCTAGTAGTTTTCTGGTAGCATCTTTAGGATTCTCTATGTGTAGTTTTATGTCATCTGCAAACAGTGACAACTTTATTTCTTCTTTTCCAATTTGGATTCCTTTTATTTCTTTTTCTTCTCTGATTGCTGTGGCTAAAACTTCCAAAACTATGTTGAATAATTGTGGTGAGAGTGCACAACCTTGTCTTATTGCTGATCTTAGAGGAAATGGTTTCAGTTTTTTGCCACTGAGAAGGATGTTGGCTGTGGGTTTGTCATATATGACCTTTATTATGTTGAGGTAAGTTCCTTCTGTGCCCACTTTCTGGAGGGTTTTTATCATAAATGGCTGTTGAATTTTGTCGAAAGCTTTTTATACATCTATTGAGATGATCATGTGATGTTTCTCCTTCAATTTGTTAATATGGTTTATCACATTGATTGATTTGTGTGTACTGAAGAATACTTGCGTTCCTGGGATAAACCCCACTTGATCATGGTGTATGATCCTTTTAATGTGCTGTTGGATTCTTTTTGCTAGTATTTTGTTGAGCATTTTTGCATCTATGTTCAGCAGTGATATTACCCTGTAGTTTTCTTTCTTTGTGACACCTTTGTCTGGTTTTGGTATCAGGGTGATGGTGGCCTCATAGAATGAGTTTGTGAGTGTTCCTCCCTCTGCTATATTTTGGAAGAGTTTGAGAAGGATAGGTGCTAGCTCTTCTCTAAATGTTTGATAGAATTCGCCTGTGAAGCCATCTGGTCCTGGGCTTTCGTTTGTTGGAAAACTTTTAATCATAGTCTCAATTTCAATGTTTGTGATGGGTCTGTTTGTATTTTCCATTTCTTCCTGGTTCAGTCTCGCAAGGTTGAGCTTTACTAAGAATTTGTCCATTTCTTCCAGTTTGTCCATTTTATTGGCATATAGTTGCTTGCAGTAATCTCTCATGATCCGTTGTACTTCTGCAGTGTCTGTTGTTATTTACCCTTTTTCGTTTCTAATTCTATTGATTTGAGTCTTCTCCCTTTTTTTCTTGATGAGTCTGGCTAATGTTTTATCAATTTTGTTTATCTTATCAAAGAACCAGCTTTTAGTTTTATTGATCTTTGCTATCCTTTCCTTCATTTATTTTTCATTTATTTCTGACCTGCTCTTTATGATTTATTTTCTTCTGCTATCTTTGTGTGGGGGGGGTTTGTTCTTCTGTCTCTAATTGCTTTAGGTGTAAGACTAGGCTTTTTATTTGAGCTGTTTCTTCTTCCTTGAGGTAGGATTGTATTGCTATAAACTTCCCTCTTTGAATTGATTTTGCTGCATCCCATAGGTTTTGGATCACAGTGTTTTCGTTGTCATTGGTTTCTAGGTATTTTTTGATTTCCTCTTTGATTACTTCAGTGATCTCTTGGTTATTAAGTAGTTTATTGTTTAGCCCCCATGTGTTTGCATTTTTTGCAGGTTTTTTCCTGTAATTCATATCTAGTCTCATAGCATTGTGGTCAGAAAAGATACTTGATATGATTTCAATTTTCTTAAATTTACCAAGGCTTGATTTGTGACTGAAGATATGATCTATCCTGGAGCATGTTCCATGAGCACTTGAGAAGAAAGTATATTCTGTTGTTCTGGGATGGACTATCCTATAAATATCAATGAGTCCATCTTGTTTAATGTATCACTTAAAGCTTGTTTTTCCTTACTTATTTTCATTTTGGATGATCTGTCCATTGGTGAAAGTGGGGTGTTAAAATCCCCTAGTATGATTGTGTTACTGTCGATTTCCCCTTTTATGGCTGTTAGCATTTGCCTTATGTATTGTGGTGCTCCTATGGTGGGTGCATAAATATTTCCAATTGTTATATCTTCTTCTTGGATTGATACCTTGATCATTATGTAGTGTCCTCCTTTGTCTCTTGTAATAGTCTTTATTTTAAAGTCTGTTTTGTCTGATATGAGAATTGCTACTCCATCTTTCCTTTGATTTCCATTTGCATTGAATATCTTTTTCCATTCCCCTCACTTTCAGCCTGTGTGTGTCCCTAGGTCTGAAGTGGGTCTCTTGTAGACAGCATATATATGGGTCTTGTTTATATAGATAGATAGATACAGATATATAGAAAAGGAAGAGAGCAATCAAATCAATAAATAAATCTACCAATGATAATAAACTCTAAATACTAAACTAAGATATACCTAAAACCAGAAACCAGTCAGTCACATAGAGCAAAACTCAAGTCTACAGTTCTCCCAAAGTCTGCCATCTAAATTTTGGGGTGATTTTTTATCTACTCAGGTATACCACAGATGCAGGGTACATCAAATTGATTGTGGAGATTTAATCCACTGCTCCTGAGGCTGCTGGTAGAGATTTCCCTTTCCCTTCTTTGTTCTCACAGCTCCCTGGACTCAGCTTTGGATTTGGCCCCGCCTCTACATGTAGGTCGCCTAAGGCCATCTGTTTCCCGCCCAGACAGGAGGGGGTTAAAGGAGCATCTGATTCGGGGTCTCTGGCTCACTCAGGCCGGGGGAAGGGAGGGGTACAGATGTGGGGCGAGCCTGTGGATGCAGAGGCCAGTGTGACTTTGCACCAGCCTGAGGCGCGCCATGCATTCTTCCCGGAAAGTTGTCCCTGGATCACTGGACCCTGGCGGTGGTGGGCTGCACAGGCTCCTGGAAGTGAGGTGTGGATAGTGACCTGTGCTCACACACAGGCTTCTTGGTGGTGGCAGCAGCAGCCCTAGCATCTCATGCCCGTCTCTGGAGCTCCTTTAAGTGGCGCTCTTAATCCCCTCACCTCGCGCACCCTGAAACAATGGTCTCTTGCCTCTTCGGCAGCTCCAGACTTTTTCCCGGACTCCCTACCGGCCAGCCGTGGTGCACTAACCCCTTCAGGCTCTCTTCCCACCGCCAACCCCAGTCCTCTCACTGCGCTGCGACTGAAACCTGAAACCCGAGCCTCAGCTCCCAGCCCCGCCAGCCCTGGCGGCTGAGCAGACAAGCCTCTCGGGCTGGTGAGTGCCGGTCGGCACTGATCCTCTGTGCAGGAATCTCTCCGCTTTGCCCTCCACCCCCCTGTTGCTGCGCTCTCCTCCGTGGTTCCGAAGCTTCCCCGCCACCACCCACAGTCTCCGCCCATGAAGGGGCTTCTAGTGTGTGGAAGCCTTTCCTCCTTCACGTCTCCCTCCCACTGGTGCAGGTCCCATCCCTATTCTTTTGTCTCCTTTTTTTCTTTTTTCTTTTGACCTACCCAGGTACATGGGGGAGTTTCTTGCCTTTTGGGAGGTCTGAGGTCTTCTGCCAGCATTCAGTAGGTATTCTGTAGGAGTTGTTCCACATGTAGATGTATTTCTGATGTATTTGTGGGGAGGAAGGTGATCTCCACGTCTTACTATTCTGCCATCTTGAAGGTCTCTTCCTGGCTCAACCTTTCTGTTTCACATTTTGGGTTTTAAAACAATCTGTAAATGATGTTTCTAATTATTTCAGATTCTTGTAAGCACAAAGTGTGCTAATTATTGGAGTTCTATAGATTGTAGTTTTATTTTGTGTCATCCCAACTTTCTAGGTTCCGAAGACTTCTCTTTATAACACATTCAGCAGAGAAAGTGTAGAAACACTTAACAAATTGGTTAATAGAAATAAACCAGGACAAATTTGGATGTGTTTTCTTTTTAAATTTTACATTATCTTCATATTACATATGCTGAGAATGTTAAAGAAAAACTTTTACATGCCGAAAGTTCTCTTCGCATGTAAACTAGGTATCATATAAATAACATTAATCCTTTTTTGGTTCTAGAGTCAAGAAAGAGGCTATTTTTTTTAGAAGAGTCAAATTTTTTTATGATAAATAGCCAAACCACTCTTACAATTCTCCCAAATTAAAAAAAAAGAACAACAATCAAAGCAACAATTTCCAAAGCAACAACAAACAAACCTAAACATATAGAAGTTAAATTATTATTTTTTAAACATCTTTATTAGAGTATAGTGGGAGGGAGGTGCAAGAGGGCGGAGATAAGGGGATATATGTATATGTAAAGCTGATTCACTTTGTTATAAAGCTGAAACTAGCACACCATTGTAAAGAGGCTGACTTTTTAAAAAGATAATGTTTGTTGCCAAGGTTTCTTCCTATTTATGGTATGATCTAGGAATTTCAAAGGGATACCTTTACTGATATTTTCATTCTATTTGCTATGGGAAGAGAAAACACAATTCTGACCTTTATTGTGATATAGTTTATGTTCACAGCTATTAAATCCATATTCCTATTGAATCATGTGTTTCTCTGCTCCATTTGCAAGTGCAAAGTGAAGTTTTGCCACCTCCTCGTTAGTTTAAATCATCAGTCAAATATGCCTATGAGAACTAAGTAAAGAAATATAATTTTCATCTGACATGAGCCTCACTGGACAGTTTTCCACTAAGGGAGCATACACCCAGCTTTATCATCAATGTTTTAAAATATGAAGTTCTTGCAATTCAGGGTTGAATGATTCCTCTATACTTTCATGCTCTTTTTGTGATAGATTTTAAACTGCTTGAACCTGCTTTCACTTATGCCACTTTTAATATATAGAAATAATAGAGTTGTCAGTGTCCTCTTTAAGCTGATGGAGGAAAAACTGTATTTCTTAGAGATATAAGCAGAAACAGGCTTATCTGGATAACCTTATACTCATCCAGGTAATCCTCTAAGGAAATGTTGTTCAGTGCTTGTGTGTTTAAAATAGTTCTTACCTAAGCCATCCTGTGACTTAGGGGAATAACATTCCATCATCCTCTGATGGCCCAACTGTGACAGCGGGAATGTTCCTATGATATTTGTTGGCAAACAGGAATATTGAAACAGCAAACAATTAAATCAACAACAGTGTAAGATAGCCAAGCTTCCTGGGCATTTGGGTCTTACAAATTGAAGTCCAGAACGGATGTGCAGTAGTTGTTAAGTCAGTAATTACTGACGGTGTTTTCTAGATGGAGTCTGCTGGAGGCTTAAAATCTACTACCTTGAGAACATCAGGTTGAAGAAAGGTCTAAAATGGAGGTCTGTGAGCTTTTGAGGCTGACCCAGACTCCACTAGTCCTGTCCCAAATGTACTTCACACACACACACACACACACACACACACACACACACACACACACACATATGTTTCCTTCTACTCTCACAACCAGAACTAGGCCTGCAGCCCATACTTCAAAGGTCAGTGATGATTCCACAGTCCCTACAGCTAGGTTTTTCTGTAGTTTTCCAATCTACTAATTTGGAAAATTCACATGAGATCTTGAAGTGGTATACACATAGGTGAGGTTTCTATCTTCCTGGTTTCTCTGAGTGGTTTTCCACACAATCTTGAAGGAGCTGAGAACTCTTTTCTTGATATTTCGTGTTGGGAATGAGGTCATCCAATCAAAGGTAACAGGGCTGCAGGGAACTGTCATGAGATATCTACTTAATTCCAACAAATATGGTTGATGACCATAATTTTATAGAACTGGTAACTTTATTTCAAAAAGAAAAAAAGGAGCAAAGCAGGAGGGAAAAATTCTTGGCATTGGTTTATGTTTTCAATCTTGGTTTACTGCTGATGACCATATAAATACTATTCACCCTGAACAATTCACATACTTTTTAAATGTAGCAAAAAAAAAAAAAAAAAAAAGCAGATCATAACATGGCAGAGAATAAGATAGAAGTAAAACACAAAGAAGAAAAATCTTAAAATGTAAAGGGATTTTTATATGCTGTTTTCTCTGTGAATGGAGCAAATGTCCTAATACATTTTAATGGATTTTAATAGGTAACAGTTTTATAATATTCTTTTATAATTTCTTGGAATTCTTATTCCTCATGAAATCTATGACTTAATAACAGGGAATGCCTCAGGCTCTTAATTTTTTTGCTGACTCCTTCCAATCCTTTTTCTTTTTCACTGCATTTACAAGTGTACTACTTAAATAAAATCTAACATTTTATTTTTAATTTAATTTTTATTTTTTTATACAATTTGTACAGATTACACTCCATTTACAGTTATTAAAAATATTGGCTACATTCCTTGTGTTGTACAATACATCATTGTATCCTATCTTACATCCAATAGTTTGTACCTCCCACCATTTTAAATTGATAGGAATCTTAGGAGAGACTACCTCTTAAGGAAAAGTGATGAAAATGTAACTTCTTTGTTGGTAGAAGCAGTGGGATCCTCCTGGCTATAACTTCTGCTGATGCTTAGAATGCTGAATATTTATTATAATTTAGATGGAATTATTCAATTCAAAGTAATGCTGGGACCCTTTTAAAACAGCATAGTTGCTAAGAATGCTTTCATCTTAATTGGGAAAACTGTTGATTTTATTAGCTATAATATTTACTCAAGGAAATTAAAATTTGAATACTGTGACTTGGCTAACTTATTTTACATAAATTCTCCCTTGTTAGATCATCCAGTTGTACATGGAGACTCCCCATTCCTATATCAAAAACAAGAAAGAGGGCTTCCCTAGTGGCATAGTGGTTGGGAGTCCGCCTGCCGATGCAGGGGACACGGGTTCATGCCCCGGTCTGGGAAGACCCCACATGTCATGGAGCAGCTGGGCCTGTGAGCCATGGCCACTGAGCCTGTGCGTCCAGAGCCTGTGCTCCGCAACGGGAGAGGTCACAATAGTGAGAGACCCGCGTACTGCAAAATAACAAAAAACAAAACAAAACAAAAAACAAAACGAGAGAGAGAGAGAAAGAGAAGAGAGAGAAGAAGGCATGGAGGGAGGGAAAATTGAAAGACGTAATAGTTAACATATTTTGCTTTCTTCTGCCAGGCAAGTGTTTTATATATTTTAGCTTAACTATTGCAACAACCCTATGAGATGGTCCTATTATCTTCTTCATTTTTCAGATGGAAAAACTGAGGAACAGCAAGTATAAATGATTTTTCTAGCTAGTAAGTGGAGATAGATCCATTTTACTTGATTAAAGAATGTGCAATGCTAATCTTGTGTTTATCAGTGACAATATGGCTTAATATTTACTAAGTGAGATATTAGAAGCTTGATAAATTGAACCCCTTCTCCTCTCCTCATTATTGTTTAAAAGAGAATAAAGTCTTTAGGGACATAAAATTTTATTGCATTTCAGAAAGAAAAATGTGGTTGAGGAGAAATGGATTAAAAATTGATAAAAATGACAGACAAATTGATGATACAAACTATCAATATTGCTGTAGTTTAATATTTATTCCTTTATTTGCAGTCTCTAAAAAATTAGCACCAAGAGAAATAATTTTACATATATTCCCTTAAGATTATCAATATTATTTCTCTTCATTGCATCAACATTAAAGAAGAGGACTTATGTCAGCCCACAAATCCTGAGAATGAAGACCTTTTTAATGAGTAAGCCAGCATCACAATCTTTGGGATTTCAAATGAAGCTGAATGCATGAAAGCAAGTACAGTAAATCTACACAAAAGACAAATATGCTATGATTTGCACATGCTTATAAATGCTGAAGAAGTTTGGACTATTACAGCAAAGTACTATCAACAGAGTGGCTTATAAACAACAGAAATTTCTCACAGTTCTGGAGGCTGAAAGTCAAAGATCAGGGTGCCTACATTAGTGTGTCCTGGTGAGAATCCTTTTCCAGATTGCAGACTGCCGTCTTCTCTCTGTGTTCTCATATGGCAGAAGGGGCAAGGGAGCTCTCTGAGGTCTCTTTTATACAGGCACTAATCCCATGCATGAGGGCTCCACCCAATGACTTACTTCCCAAATGTCCCACTTCCTAATACCATCACACTGAGGGGTAGGATTTCAACATACAAATTTTAGGAGAACACATTCAGTCTGTAACAGATGGATACCAGGAAACTGACACTCAAGAAGAATATGATGTTTTCTGATACATAGGCTAGAGTGTGAATTTTGATACCCAAATGCCTAGGTTCAAAGTTCAGCTCTGTCACTTACTACCAATGTGACCTTAGGCCATTACCTAACTTCTTCATTGCCTCAGTTTCCTCATCTCTGGAGTCTAACTGTTTTTGTCCATATTATCTTTCCATCTTTGCTGGCTGCTCCCCCCCGGTCGAGAGCCTAATCTCCCAGATATTTTCCAGATAGATGAAATGGCTTTTATCAACCTAGGGCTATTCTCAAAAGGGTGCAGCTGTGAGCTATTAGTAGCCAACACTCACAAATGGGGTATGGGTGCACTGGCTCCTTTAATTTAAACAAAACTTATTACCGTCTTATCCTAAAGTGGCCTTGGAAGCTTTGGCCTAAGAATTTACAGATGGGAGCAATATATTAGATAAGGTCACCTGCTGGCATCTTTGACTTCCTTAGTCTTAAAGTTTAGAGTTCTATAAATGGGTGAAAAAAATCCACCAAATTTTAAGAAATAATTAAATATGAAAATGTACATTAAACACTGCAAATTAAAGACGGATTGCTTGTATTGTAAAAAACCAACCAAAACTTTCATTTTTGAAGTAGTAGTCTTTAGAGGTAATTAGCTGCTTCTAAGGTTTTTCTTATTATTTCTGTTGGATTTCACAACTGATTTGTCACCTACCTTTCCATACCTGGAGTAGCTTAAAATCAGACTGATGACTCAATTCTACCTTTTGTCCCATGACTTTGAGAAGACTGTTCAGACTAATGAATGTTCTGCAGTTCTACTATGAAGCACTCTTGCTGCTCATCTGATAACTCCATTCTCTAAGAAAACTTCTTCACTGCAATAGATATAACAATAATGTTTACATGGCAATAATTATCAATGGCATGCTTCTGCATGAAAACTTTCTACAAGATTTCTGGTGGCATTTTTCAGTCCCATAATATAAAAGTTGGAATGGATTTGCACATTATCCAACCACTCTCCCTATTGACAAATAAGAACATTGAGGTTTATAGAAAGTAATGACTTTCCAAATTATCAGTGCTAGTTTAGGGTGGAATGGGAACCAAGCATGAGTTCTCCTGTGAAGTAGTTTATTAGTCTTTCCACTGTACCACACATCTTTATATTTCTACTATTTAATAGAGACTAAATTCAAGATTATCTGTTATCTATCTATTGGCCTATCTATCACCTATCTGTCTAATTTATTTATACACCAGCTTGCTTCAGAAAGGATTTAAGCTGGCTTACAAAAATAGACACAACACAAAGAGATTTTAGACATTTAATATATGAAGTGGAAGGAACATCAATTTGGGAAAAATAAGCTAAAACCATGATCAAAGGTAATGGACAAAGTGTATGTTGTGAGACTTTTCCATTGGCTAAAGATAAGACATTCTCTAAGATCTGAGATTTCTACTCTGCAAAGAAAGAACACGGATTACATGATCACATCGTGTGGATCAGGTAGCTGGATTATTGGTTACAATGGATCATAGTCACCATAAAATAAAAATAAGCTAGTTGCTTAAAAGAACAGTCAATACTTTCTGACAAAATTGTTAAACTGTTTTCTTGAAGAGAATGGTACCAGTCCGAAGAAATAAATTGCAAGTAAAATCAGCTTAGTGTCATTGCTCTTTTCTGACCATGTGTTCTGTCAGAACCTAAAAAGAAACTAAATAGAACACTTTTTTTATTATAGTTTTGCAAAATTATAAACAGATTTTTGTAATATTCTAACTTAAAACACAAATATAATTAAACTCCTGCCTTACTATAATTATACCAGTATATTTAAGAATAGTTTTATGTAAAGTCACAGTACATAGTAAAATTCCTGCCCCACAATATCATTTTCCTACTAAAGTTTGAAATTCTATCATTTTAAGGTGAGAAGTCAGAGGTATTTAGGATGTTCTGAAGGTATAAAGGACATCAAAAATCTGAAAGATCACTAAGTCTGTAGTCACAGAAAGCAGTCATCTAAACTATATACATTTTAGAAATAAGCCCAATTTATTTGTTTAAACTATGCCTGGCTTCTTCAACCATTCTTCGAATATAGTTTATTATGCCTCCAAAAATCACTAAGAAACGTATGGAAAAAGAAATACAGCTCCAGTTAGATCTGTACCATATCTTGGTCAAGCTCACTAATGTCACATTTATGAAGAGAAGATTGTCTTATTATTTATTGTGAAAACATCACTGGTTGACGAAAGCAGAGAACCTTTAGCTTTGATTGCTCAGAAGCTCAACGTTATTATTCCACGAAGAGATTGATCCAAATCAGCCATATTGCCATTTTGTTATGTATTAGCTGTGGCTTTTCTTAGGATCCAGATTCATGTTTGTGTGTGTTTTTTTGTTTATTTTGTCTCATATTTCATTTCAATAGACCTTTTGGTCAGATAAGCAAATTTTCTGTCAAACACATTCTTCCCAGAACTCGTGAGATGGACTACTACATTCAAAAGGCACTCATGTAGGAATCGTAAATCATAGACCAAGAAGTCAAATTCCGTTTTTATATCAACTTTGAAGAAAATTTTTCATTTTCCATGAGAGATAAAGGTAAATGATTTCCTTGTGGCCTAATTCATCTGTGGTCTTCCCAAGATTCCAGTTTCCTTAAAATTTCCAGTTCATTCTGATGTTAGAGCTTGAGCTTGTTGCTACATAAATCAGTAGATGTGGGAGTTTTAATGAGCTGGTTAGTTTTCGGGAGTTTCTTTACTACATATCAGATACTTATAGTGAGAAGACAGGCCATCTGTGAAATAGGCTTTGCCACTTCTCCACCATTCCTCAGAAAATCATCAGTAACCGTAGTCCTCACTTTTTTGAGAGATCAGAATCATCCTTTCTCCACTTATCAAATTGTCTTTTTTGTCCCCTGCAGCATTGGGGACTACTGTTTAAGCAGCTCTGGAATTACCCTTGAAAGTAAATTTTACTTACTGCCTTACTCAGAATAGTATAGAACTTAAAATAATTCTTTTACGAATTTATTTTTCTATTTACTGACTTCTTGGTGATAGTCTTGATACTGCTTTCTTTCTTCAAAAATTTCCTCTTCTTGACATCCTTCCTGGATTATTTTTTCTTCCTATCTAGCAACTTATTATTTTTACCAATGAAAGAAAGAAGAGAGGTGATCCTCACACCCTTTCACTTGGTGCTAAAAGAGATTGTCCAATCTGTTCTCATAGCACCAGTAATTGGAAAATGTTTTGGTCAAGATGTCAAAAAACACAGTATATATCTGCATGTTACTAAAATAGTTCTTTATGTCTCCATACCAACTAAGGGAACTCAGATAAACTTTAATCCTCTGCCTACCCTGTGTACACACACACACACACACACACACAACTTATCTCCTATCTTTAAAATCCAGAAAATCATTACAAATGTATATGGCAAACTGCCTCTTTTAAACACTTATCCTACTGTGATTGCATAAACCAGGAAACATTCCCAGAAATGGAAACATGAAGTCAGCCTGTCATCCCAATCTTTTTCAGTGAATCTCTTTTAATTAGGAAAAATGTGAACAAGGTCAACCTGGCTCCTTTCTGCAATTATCAAGTACTCAAAGAGTCATGAACCAAGTACCTCAAATCACCCCATCACATATATGCATCTTCTTTATCATAGAACCCTTGGACTTGTAATACTACAAGTCTACTAATTTGAAAGTATGGGCTTTATAGACATATCCCAACCTGCATGTTTAGGTGCTGCATCACCTGGAGTCCTGGTAAGAAAAGATGCCACACTGAAACTGAGCAATTTGAAGAGAGTCTAATAAAGGGACGATTTACAAAGGGGTAGTGCTTAGTCTGAGGTTAGCAACTGACAGAGCTGCTATCCCTAGGTCAGAAAGAAGGAGTGACTCGAACTTGGAACTTGAAAATGTTTGGAGAAGGATTGCTGAGAGCAATTTTGGCCTCCGGTAGAGGGAGGCTGCCAACACTTGGAAGGAAGCCTGAAGAAAATATTGCCTAACCTCACTCTCCTGTCTGTGCTTCTCATTGGCTGAACACACCCTGAATCCAGAGAACTGGGAATCTCTGGCCTAGAATCAGCATCCTGGGGCGTGGAGTAGGGTGGAAAGGGGGTGGAAAGTGGCACTCGATGGAATAAATGGAAAGTATTCAGCACAGTCACTACCCTTGAAAATGGTGACCATGTGAGGCAACATGGCAGGCACCAGAAGACACATCCTCCAGTCCAAAGCAGAAAATTTGAACTCTAAAATGGCATTCTAGAAGTGTGATGCTACAAGTAATCTCTTTGGGATTCAACTGGCACAATCTATCATTATGCCCTTATATCATTTTCTGAAGTAATCTGGCTTTGTATCCCCCATATGGCTGTATATAGTCACATGCATAGTAAATTCTCAGTAAACTCTAGGTAGAGTCACTGAATAACTTTCCTCTTATGTTCTCTGCCACTGCTGCTAGCCTATTATCTTGTATGAGTTTCTGTCAGCAATGTTTCAAAATTCCAAGAACAGTCATGTATCCACATGCAGTGGTGTGCCAGACTTGGACAAATAATACAGAATAGTGTATTTTGACAGTTGTGATCAAGGCTGTGCATTTACTGTTATGTCCAAGAGAAGTGAGGTCAGCAGCAAATCACCTCTGTCAAATGACTTCATTTAGAAAAGCCTCGTGGAATACTTTGTAGTTTTACTGTGACACCGTCTCCCAGAGCTAAAATGATATAGATGGAAATGTTCCATAAAAATTCAGAAACGTCCCTTCCTCTCGATTTCTCAATGAAAAAAAAAAAGAAAAAATAGTATTGCCTGCCAATATCAGGGGGATATAGATGCAAGAACATCTTTTTCTGCTACATGAAGATGAATTGCCTATAACGATTGCCATTTGAAAATTGTGGCCTCAAATTTTAAGTATCCGTGTTGCACTTTTAAAAGCAGGTAAGTCCTGTTCTGATGGAAATGCACACGCTTCACTCTTCTGTAGAATATATTGCATCCAAGAAAAGGGTTTATTTTTCTCCTGTAAAATTTCAGTATCTCTGGTGACCTATGGGGGAAAAAATCTGTACTGGGTAGTGCAGTAAAGGTCACACACTAAGTATGCAACTGTATTACTTTTGAGGCACAGAAGCAAACTCTTTAAGTTCTAGTAGCTAATTAAGATAAAGATTTGCTTGGCACACAATTTTGCTTCCTTAACATCTTTTATATTGAAGTCACTCTGACTTACAGAGCATTGTACATTTTAGTCACTGAACCATAAAGTACAAATGAGAGCTGGTTAAAGGATAACAATGGTCATTCTGAATAACGTGCTGAGAAATGCCTCAAACTTGGAAGACATTTTAATAATAATTCACCAACCAATTTCGTTAAAGACTAGAGAAGCAAAAAGAGAAAATTTGAATTACACAGCTCCTCTTGCTGTAATTTAAAGGTATTTCAAGCTAAATTTAAGCCTCTTGGATGTGACATCATGCTGTTTTTGAGCCAGCAAATACAAGATACTAATAATAAAACCTAATTAATGATAAACTATATTTCTGTACTTCATAATTTTCTCCCAATGAATGCCACTTATATCTCAACACTATATTTGAATAGCTCTCTTCCTTTAAAGAAATACACCAAGCAAAGATAATTTAAACTGGCTTTATGATACACCTATGACATCTATTTTTTTGAAGAAATAAAAATTATTTTATTTGCAAAAAACATACTTGATCACATACATAGAAAATTTTAAATAATCTTCAAAAAACAAAAATATCTATAGAGCTAACAAGTTCATTCAATAAAGTAACAGTACATAGGTCAATATAGAAAAACTGATAGTATTTCTATAAACAAGCAACAATTTTTTAAAACCTCAAAATATAATATAATTTGCAATTTTATGTTTATTTACAATAACATCCAAAGAAGAAAATGAATAGGGATAAGCTTAACAAAAGATATTCAAGTCCAGTGAGCCAAAAACTAAAATACATTGCTAAAAAGAAATTAAAGAAGACTTAAAACAAAGTATGGAGAGATACAGCACATTTTTTTGTGTGTGTGTATTGATTAGTTTTCAGTGATGTAACACTTATGTGATGCCAATCTGCCTTCCCTTCAGATAATAATTATTTATTTAATAATAAAATATTAAGAACAATTCACAGATGAGAATATTCAATATTGTTCAGACGTTACTTCTTGTGTAGTTGAGCTATAGATTCACTGCAATCTCAATACAGATTTCAGAAAACTCAACTAAAAATTCACAAACTTATCACAAAATTTATATGGAAGTGCAAACAACTTAAGCAAAAAGCGTCTAAAAAACTGATAGACTCACACTACCAGACTTTAAGGCTTATTATAAAACCACAGTACCCAAAACAGTGATCTTATCATAAGAATAGATATTTTTAAACATAAGGTTTTTAAAAAATTTGCACCAACTTCAGCCTTTTGTCAATATCTCCTGTGGCATATATTTTAGTTCCATCCGTGTTACATACACAATGCTAGCATGCTCTGTGAATGAATTTATTTGTTTCTGGCCACTTTTTCAAATTATAGTTTTATTTTTTTGTTTTTTCAAAATTTTGGATTTTTTGCATATATATTAACTTCCTAGGACTTCCATAACAAAGTACCACAAACTAGGTGGTTCAAACAATAGAAATTTATTGTCTGACCATAAATTCTGCAGGCTACAAGCCCGAGATCAAGATGTCTGCAGAGCTGGTTCCTTCTGAAGTCTGTGAGGAGGCATAGGACATGCCTCTCTCCAGGTTTCTGGCATTCATTTTGGGTTGTATATGTTATCGTCTCAATTTCTGCCTTTATCTTCACAGGGCGTTCTCCTTGGGTGTCTGTGTCCAAATTTTTCCTTCTTATAAGGACGTCAATCATACTTGATTGGAGGCCCACTCTAAATGTAATGTGACCTCATTTTAACTTAACTAATTACATCTGCAATGACCCTAATTTCCAAATAAGGTCACATCCTTATAATGGGAGTTAGTACTTCAACATGTGATTTGGGGTGGGGAGAACACAATTCATCCTCTGATAGCATGTCTGGTCATTAACTTCAGTCTTTTTTCTTCTTTTGCCTAAGTCCCTATACTTTTAATTACTTTACTTTCAAGGTTTCTAATGAACTTCTACATCTATTCCACTTTTAAGTCCATTCACTGAGCTATTTCTCATTCATTGTGTTACATGTTCTTTTCCCTATATTTTCTTTGTTTTATCTTCTATTTCTTTCTCATTATGTTCATTTCCCTTTCAATACTTGAACACGTAGACAATAATTATAGAAGATTTCTTAATGTCTTTGTCTACTGATTCCATCATTTTCGCCATTTGTCTTCTCCTTTTGCTTATTTTTTCTCCTGTTAATGGGTTACATTCTTCTTCATATGTCTTTTCATGTCTTATAATTTTGGACACAGTGAATTTTTGTTGATGAGGACTGGATTTTATAGTCTTCCTTTCAAGGGTGTTAAAGTTTGTTCTGTCAAGTTTTAAAATTAATTGCAGAGCTGCTTGATCTTTCCTTAGCTTGTCTAGAGAAGCCATTATTCTAGGGCGTAGCCACATTACAGAGGCATGGCCTTTCTACCATCTTTGCCCAATGCCCCAGATGTTGAATGACTACATTCATTCTATCTGGTTAGAATACGAAGTGTCTTCCAGCCCTATTTGAGGTCTGCAAACTGTTCAGATTATACCTTCCTTGGTGTTCTTTTCCCAATCTCATGACATTTCACCCTACACATATGAGGCTTGGTATTCATCAATACGATCAAGGGCATCCTATACAGATTTCTGGAGCTTTCTCCATGCAGTTCTATCTCCCCTAGTACTCTTCCTTGCAATTTGCAGCTATCTCATTCTTTCCAAAGTGGACTCCATCTCCTCAAACCCTGGGGACCACCATACTCTCCTTATGATTCCACTCCCTGCACCACGCTCCAGAAAGTGCTACCACCCAGATAGCCAGAGTATTCTTCTGACTCCCTTCTTTTGTTTCCCTGTCTCATGGATCACAGTTCTGTGTTCTGAGTTCTAAAAGCTATTACAATTTTTGTCCAGTATTCTCATTATTTACGGCAGGAAAAAAAATATCTGGATCCAGTTACCCCACCATGAACATAGCAGAAGATTTACTATGCATTTCGATAAACAAGTTCTCTAATAGAATTTCTTCTTTAATGGTTAGTGCTTTTGTCCTATTTAAGCAAAATGATGAAGATAATCACATATTTCTCTAATATCTTTATTGTTTTACTTTTAACAATTATATCTGCAATTCATCTGAAAATATTATTTTTCTGTATGGTGTGTTAGGCCATTTGATATTCAAGATCTTTCTTTCCCATGTGAATGTCAAATGGTCTAGTTTATTTATTAAGAACACTTACCTTTTATTGCTTTTACAAATAATGTCACTATATATATATATCATTGTACTTTGGGACTCTGTTCCATCAGTTTGTCTATTTGTATACCACCACTGCACTCTGAATTACTATAGCTCTATAATAATTTAGATAGATAGTCTAAGTCTTTCAGCTTCGTTTTTTACAAGATTGCCTGGGCCATCCTTGGCCGTTGGCATTTCCCAATGTATTTTTAATTCAACTTGGTGATTTCTAAAATAAATAAACAGATTTCTAAATAAATAAATACTATTTTTATAGTATTTTTTATCATGACCTTATTGAATCTTAGACTTGTGTGAGAATAATTTAAATATTTACCATAATGAGGCTTCAAAACCTCCTGAAATATTTTCAAATTTATATAGATGCCATTTCATTTCTGTTGCTAGGTTCTTGGATTTTAGGAAAAAGATATTGAACATCATTATTTAGATATATTCCTATGTTTCTGATTTTTTGATGTTCTTATAACTAATATCTTTCTTACAACTTGTTTCCCTATACATTTGTTGCTGGTACCTAAACATACAATTGTTTCTTGTTTATAATCATCAGTATAGTCACATTGCTCAATTTACTATGAATTTAATAGCTTTTTAAATTATTTTAGAATTTCTACATACATAATCATCTTGTTCTACATAATGGCATTTTTATTTCCCTCTTAATTATCCTTACATTTTTCTTTTTTTTCTAATCTTATTGGCTAGAGACTGAATTAAAATATTGAATTAAAGAGGTGTCATCATCCTGTTTTTAATCTTGAGGGGATATTTTCAATATTTCACAACAGTGTATGTTTATTCCTATAGGTTATTTATGGATATTCTTTGTCAGGTTAAGAAAATTTCTTTCTATTTCTATTTACTCTAACTTGCAAGAAGGTTTTGGTGTATTTGTTTGTTTTCATCATAAATATGTTGAATTTGACCAAATTTTTTTTCTGTATCTTTCAAAATGACTATATGACCTTTATTTTTTATTCATAATGTAGTTTTATTCAACTATGTTGATCAATTTTTTTAAAAAAATTGTGTTTACCTACCTTGAATAAACCCCAATCAGTCTTGAGATAGAACTTTCTAATGTTTGTTAAGCCAACTTCTCAAACAAATTGATTATGAACATGTTGGAATTTATCTTGAAATTTGCCACAAAGGGGTTTATGAACATGTCAATTCATATAGTTCTTCAGGGAGGTACATTTTATAGAGAAAATGGCTGTATAATTGTTGTTAGATTGGATAAAATATAATGCACCAGCTAATTAAACATTAGGCTCTTCCTAAAGTTGAACACTGTTAGAATTTTAGGAGGGGCTCTCAGGTTTATTAATGTCTATCAGAGAATTGCTGGAGAATCTTATCAGTAATGGTAATTTCTTCCAGAAGGAACACCTAATCACATTAGTCCATAAAATTCTTCCAAGTTTTGGATAGTTCTTTAAATGTCAAACAAAAGATCTGTTTATTAACTGAGAGGGTCATGAAAAGCTATGAAAACTGCCCAAGATTTCATCCAGTTGTAGAACAAAAGAATGGGTTCACAATGGAAGTTTAAAGGGATAGTGGTGGAAAGAATAAAGATACTCTTTGCTGGTACCCTATTGAGTCCAGCTGATCTTTGCACTGTGGCACATACCCTTTGATCTGTTACTTATATTTCTAGTTATTTAGCATGAGAGGATAATCATGTATGGATCACATATATAGCTATTAATATTCTCATTGTAACAGGACTTATACCAAAAATAGTGAGACAATGAAAGAAGGCGGGGGGGAGGTGGAAAAGAAAGAAAAATTTTCAATGCTTATCAGTGATGGATTGACTGTATAATTGGAATCCATCAGTAAAACTAAATAATTCAAAGCAGCCATTCAAATGACTATTATTGAAGATTTTCATTAGCATCAATGTTAACTATACATTGTTAAATGAACAACAAAAAAGCAGATTCCAATACTGTATAGTCTCATTAAAAATAATGTATACACAAATAGTGTATATAAAAATCCTGTATATAGTAATGTGGAAAGGCTATATTAAATTATTTCTGGGATGATAGATTATTTTTATTTTCTTATTTTAGATTCCTTTATATCTTTCTTAAATATGTTTTGCTTTAATAATAAGAAAATATATTTCTTATAATAATATCTTTTGTTGTAGTTAGACACAAATACAACCTTCCCATATTATTTCATAAAAGCCTCTAAAACCCTTTTTAAAAGATGCTTTCCTTAATGTAAAGCAATTCTTTAACACGATTTATTGAATGTATACTAATAGGCCAAGAGAGATCTTCCATTTAACTTCTGTGTTATTTCCTACACTGCATTATTGAGAATACAGCTTCATGTATTTTTATTCCAAGCATGCCTCGCACAAGTAGCACACATTATTTCACCACAGCCCATGGCATCCTTTGTGCAAATCTGCTGTCAAGTAACACACCAAATACAATTTATCCAGTCCTCTTTATAGTTGTTGGAGTTTCTGGAATTATAAAGTCCCTGGCAGTATTCTCCAGAGCAATACTTTGTTACTTAGAATTTGCCTGTACAAAAAGGGACAGGCATAAGAATGCAGTGTCATCTAGTCAATGATAACAACAGTCCAAAAAGTGGCGTAAGAACAAGTAGGCAAGTGCTCAAGTGAGTCAGATTCCTCCGATACATGTGAAGAATGTGGCACCAAAACACAGTCGCCAGTGACCCATCTGAAAACCACAGCTTCTACAGAGCACTGGATGTCCTCAGCTTCTTTCATTCTGGGAGGAATCTGATTGGAAAAATTATTGCTGACGTGTTCATTAAGAACAAGATTAAGAACACAATAACAAAGAAATGAACAAAAGACTTGAACAGAGGCTTCTCAAATGACCAGTAAGCATATAAAAAGTAACCTGGGCTCACACCAGTCAGAATGGTCATCATTCAAAAGTCTACAAATAACGAATGCTCGAGAGGGTGTGGAGAAAAGAGAAACCTTCTACTCTGTTGGTGGGAATGTAAACTGGTGCAGCCACAATGAAAAAGAGTCTGGAGGTTCCTTCAAAAAACTAAAACTAGAGTTGTCATGTGATCCAGCAATCCCACTCCTGGGCATATACCCAAACAAAACTATAATTCAAAAAGATATATACACCCCTACATTCACAGCAGCACTATCCACAATAACCAAAACATGGAAACAACCTAAATGTGCATCAACAGATGAATGGATAAAGAGGATGTGGTACATATATACAATAGAATATTACTCAGCCATAAAAAAGAATAAAATAATTCCTTTTGCAGCAACATGGATGGACCTAGAAATTATCATACTGAGTGAAGTAAGTCAGAAACAGAAAGATAAATACCATATGACATCACTTATATGTGGAATCTAAAATATGACACAAACTTACCTATGAAACAAACTCACAGACATAAAGAACAAACATGTGGTTGTCAAGGGGGAGGAGGGTAGGGGAGGGATGGAGTGAGAATTTGGGATTAGCAGATGCAAAATATTATATATAGAATGGATAAACAACAAGGTCCTACTGTATACCATATGATATACATATATATCTATATCTATATATATATATCTCCTGTGATAAACCTTAGTAGAAAAGAATATGAAATAAAGTGTATATATGTATAACTGAATCACTTTGCTGTACATCAGAAATTAACACAACATTGTAAATCAACTATAATTGAATAAAATAAATTTTTTAAAAAAGTATCTTGGCCTCACAAATGCCAAAGAAATGAATATTAAGTAAATGCTATTCTCACCAAAATTAAAAAGACTAGCAATATCAACTGTTGGCTAGGATGTGAAGCAACAGCAATCATCATATTCTGCTGATGGAAATGAAAACTTATACAACTACTTTGGAAAACTGACAGTAGCTACTAAAGTTCAACAAATGTCTGATTTATGACACAGAAATTATCTAACTCAGTATAAAACCAGTAGAATTCTGTTTGTATGCACATCAAAAGACAAGTATAAGAATGTTTATCAAAGCACTGTTGAAGCTCCTATTCTCATTCCTAAACAGTCATCACAGTAGCACTCTTTGCAATACCCCAAAATAGAAACAATGCAAATGTTCGTCAGCCCAAATGTCTATGAATTTTGGTATATTCAGAGAATGGAATACCATTCAGAGATGAAAAATAAATGACTTACAGCAACATTCATCAAAAAGAATGATTCTTACTGTAACAATAAAAAAAAAATCATCCTTGTGCTTCTCTGGTGGTGCAGTGGTTGAGAGTCTGCCTGCCGATGCAGGGGACACAGGTTCGTGCCCCAGTCTGGGAAGATCCCACATGCTGCGGAGCAGCTGGGCCCTTGAGCCATGGCCACTGAGCCTGTGCGTCTGGAGCCTGTGCTCCGCAATGGGAGAGGCCACAACAGTGAGAGGCCCGCGTACCGCAAAAACAACAACAACCAAACAAAAGAACATTTTTAAACATGCAAAATTAATCAATGGTATTAAAAACCAGAATAGTAATGATCTTTGGGGAGGGATCTGGGCAGTGCTTGGGAGCAGGTCTGAAGGGGGCATCTAGAATGCAGGTAATGTTCTGTTTCAGGACCTGAATCATGTTTACTTTAGTGTTTTCACTATGATTTGTGATATTTTATATCTATTTCTATTAAAAATATTTATTAATAATTGTTTAAGATATACATGAATTATTGGAATTTTTCTTTGTGTGTTATAGTTCACATTTTTAAACTGCTTGGAAATAGTAAATTTGTAAATTTTAACAGTAAACAGTAATTCGTCCAATTTTCCACACTGATAGGCAAGAACATGTCAACTACACAATCACTATTAAATACTAACTCTGCTAAGCCAGCTCTAATTATGTATTATGTATAGCAATAGAATGAGATTCTCTATCAGAAAACATATGTAACTTTATACAAATAATATTCAGGTGTGATATGATCTGGTAATCTCTGGCATCTGAAATTACAGATGAAATTTGAGCCCAAGAATTTGAATTATTTACATTTCAATGGCTTAAAATAAGTTTTATAGTCTCCGACTCTGAAAGAACGAACAGAATCTTGATTTTTAAAACAATATGTATGTAATTAACAGCTTAAGTCTAAATTGTGGTTACTACTAGAACTTAAATCTATCTTGTTCTGCCTGGAATACTGGTGAGTGAAGCCATCAGAGGGCCAGGGGACTCTCCCAGGGATAACAACCTAACTAAAAAGACCATTAGCACAAATATCACAGGTAATTCAGATTTACATTTTCTTCTGGCCCAGTGACCCCATTTCTCAGATGACTAGCCAAGCCCTAAGAGCAAAATCTAAGTAAACACCCATATGCAAACACAGTGTAACAGAGATCCAAAGTCGCCCTCTTTCTGGAACAGCCTGACCCTCTGATGTTGCTGGGAAGAAATTTCTCCTTCTTTGGAATAGAGACCCTGGCACACTGCAGCACTGTCAGATGGAGACAGAAGGAAACAGCACCATGACAAGCATTGTTGATGGCCCATTATTAACACTAGCAGCTAAAGGTGACAGCACCAGCCAAGGCTGACATCGTTGTAGTCAGAAGTCTCTGTTGAACTTGGAGGGTGGTCACAGCTTCAGTCTCCATCAGAGACAGTAGCAGTTATAGGAAATGACTCAACAAGGATGAAGTCCCTTGTGCATCTTGACTCACTGCAGGAGACACATACAATTTTTATAGAGGTTGAGAGTACTTGAGTATATGAAGCTCATGTATGAAGGGTCAATTTGAAAGAGAAAAAAATATTGAAAGAAATTATTTTATGAAGATAATTATTTCTGAGTCTCTGAGAAATAGGTGGGGGAGGCTTGAGGGACAGAGAGGATTTTGGAGATTCCTTAACTGTGGAGAGTTGGAAGAAATTTAAGATTATTAACATTTATTTAACCTTACTGAATCCTAAGACTGATATTAGAAAACAGATTATATTGCTAATGAAGATGAGTAGCTTGATTTTATAGATTTTTCCCCATTATCTAAACTTTGCCTATTTCCTAGTTATATAAATAAAAGTTATAACTCATCATTCTCTTACATATTACTCCCAATATAGTAGAATTCTTAGGCTAAAGCTTTTTAGATCTTTCCTCATTGAAATTCTTGTCAACATTTTAAAGCCTAACAGCACAAAATATATCAAATGCCACCTGCACAGCATGACATAGCAAAGAAATCCCTTCTCAAATGTACTGTTCAGATCCAACCAGAGTCATAAATCTGTAACATAGTGGCATTTTAGAACAAGTTATTACTCCAGAATTTGAAAACACACAAAATCTAATTAATATTTTTGTTCTTTTGCCTTGTTCTTTGTTAACTTGGAAATATTAGTGCCTAAATTCTAAACTTCCAAAGAAATATTAAAGAAAGCAAAATTCTGAGTAAAGAGTACATTTGGGTAAGACCAGGACTGGAATATTGGCATCCAACTTTTCCCTCCCAGAACCTAAATGAAAGGGCTAAAAAAAAAAGTAAAAATAATGGAAAATCTGCATTGGCATCAGAGATGGCAGAAGTGTACCAATGACATGTTATGAAAAATTAGTGGAATTTCTAATAGAAATAATCCAATTGGGGATAGACTAAAAGATTTGCCTAAGAACCAACTCCTAACTCTCTCACCCAAGAAAGCAAAGGAGTGAGAAAATGCCTGGCGGAAATCTGGGCAGAACTGCAGCATTTCCTAAAACATGGAGGCAAAAGGGCTGGAGATGAGGATGGCTGACTCTTTGGTGGAGGAAAATGCCTCTTGGATCTCTTCCACTCTGGATCAAAGCAATCGGAAACGGATGCCATGGGAAGTAAAGTGTAGCCATGGCAATCAGAGTCAATGACAGCAGGGCTGTCTCTTGATGCAGCAGAACCTCATCTGAAAACGAGTCACCTTTGATTGTCCCAAGAGGGGAGAAAATAGTTTGAGTGGAAGGTAAAAATGTTCCCTGGTATAATGCCAGATGCCCAAACTGCCCACACTTCCAGCTTCCTCTCTGCTTCCTTCGAGTGATAGACTCACAGAATTGCTCATATAAGCTTCTATTAGCCTATGTCCACAAAAGGACTTACACCAGAATATAGCAGTGTTATTCATAATAATCCCCAACAGGAAATAACCTAAAATGCCCATCAAAAGAGAATGGATAAACAAATGGTGTTATATTCATCCAATAAAATGATGTTCATTGATATAAAAAAGCATGAACACAGGCACACGCAACAATAAAAATGAACATAAAAACTTTCTTATAAAGATGTACACACCAAAGAATGCATTTTTATGAAAATATCTATTTATATGAGTTTCACGAAAAACTAACCAAGGGTGATAGAAATCAGAACAATGATTGTCTATGAGGAATTGCCTGAATGGGTGTATGAGAGAATTTGGGAGGTGATGGTAATGTGTTATGTCATGCTATTTACAAGGGTAAGTCCATTGTCAAAACTCATTGAATTTGTCAAAACTAATATGTGTACATTTCACAATATGTAAATTTCACCTCAATTAAAAAAATAAATTATCTGACTACTGTAACTGAATTTTATGCCTTTCATTGCTTTAAAAATCCATGTGTGGCATCCCTCTAATATTGTAAAGTGATGTATAGCATGCATTTTCCTGTGTGCTTAATTTAAGCTTAACTTCATTATTTCCATATCCTTATTTTTTCTTTTAAAACAGCTTTATTAAGATATAATTCATATACTATACAATTCATCCATTTAAACTGTACAGTTCAATGGTTTTTAGTTTATTTACAGAGGTGTTCCCTGGTGGTCCAGTGGTTAAGACTCTGCACTTCCACTGCAGGGTGCACAGGTTTGATCCCTGGTTGGGGAAATAAGATCCCACGTGGTGCAATCAAAAAAAGTAAAAAAAGAAAAGAAAAAAAGAAAAATATATAGACAAGTATCATGGAGAAGATCCATGTCCTTATTTTTACTGGACAAATTTTTTCTTTATTTTATTCTGGTGTCTTTGTGTGTGTGTGTGTGTGTGTGTGTGTGTGTGTGTGTAATAAAGGGATGATTCTGGATCCATTATATGATGAAAGACTCTTTTCCCTTTTGTTTTTCCAAAAGCAACTGTTTTATCCTCTAATCTCAGTTCAAACACACTACAGGGAAATTGCCAAATATGAACAAAACTAGCTTTTCTGTCGACTGCACCTATCCAAAATAAAGCTCCTTTGAGCTAAACCAAAATCACAAGATAAGAATTGTTAATTTAACTGCTTCACTGACTTTCTATGAACTGAATACTTAATAAATTTAGAAAGAAAAATAACTTTTATATTATCTTGTTATTATATTATTCTTGGTATTCTAAGAGACCCACTTATATGGTGACTTTACATTAGAAAAAAAAGAGCAAGGTAATAATTTCAACCCTATCAACCTCAAGATAAATGAAAAAAATAAGTTCCTTATTCCTTGCTCTTATGTTATGATATTAAAAGTTTTACCCACCCTGATATTACTCTCTTAACAAGTCCTGCAAGATACACATCTTCTGAAAGTAGATATCAAGAGAAAAAATTTTATGAAAAGAAGAAATATGAGTCATACTTATTGAATTTTTATGTGTAAAGAAAAATATGTTAATGAAAATTACCTATAAGATCTAATACACAATTCCATGAAAGTTATTCTAACCTTCATTCAGCCTTGCTGGGCCCATTTGTAAAGTATCTATAGGGTATAAGGTACACTTACCATTGATTTGTCCCTTTCTGTCCCCTGAACAATCAGTTGTTATTTCCTGTAATCATACTTTTGACACCTTCCAGTATTCATCCCCTCTGTCCATCCCCAAAGCTTTCACCTAGTTCAGGTCCACTTTTCATATCCCCTGGATTATTTTTAAAACTTCCTAGCTGGTCTCCACAGCTCTAATTCTTTTAAGGCTACAGCAGTAATCTTGCTAAACACTATGCCTTAGTCCATTCAGGCTGAGATAACAAAACAACAGAGACTGGGTGGTTTATAGACAACAGAAATTTACTTCTCACAGTTCTGGAGGCTGGGAAGTCAAAATCAGGGCGCCAGGAGATTCACTGTCTGGTGAGGGCCCACTTCCTGGTTCATAGACGGCAGCCATATTTTGCTGAATTCCACATAGTGAAAGGGGTGAGGAATCTCTTGGGTTTCTTTTAAGGGCACTAACTCCATTCTGAGCACTCTTTGCTCATTATCTAATCACCTCCCGAAGGTCCTACCTCCAATATACCATCCCATTTGGGAATTTTGGAGGGACAAAAATATTCAACCTAGAGCACACCGTCAGGACAACACTGAGCTCACTTGCCTGCTCAAAAACCTTCGGAAGTTCCTTTATTGCCCAACAAACTCCATCTAGTCCCTTGGGACAGAAGCACAACTGGCCCAAATTTACCCAACCACCTTTGCTTTGCTGTAATCCTCCATACATCCAAACCTTTAAAACCTGTAATTAGAAAAGTAATCCATTCTGGCCATAAAAAAGTCAAACTGTAGAGCCGTATAAAAAAAATATGATAAAGTGAGTGGTTTTCTACATCCCTTCAACCTCATTTCTAAGTAGTAACTGCTGTTAACATTTCAGTGTGTGTTCTTCGTCCCATAAACAAAATATACCTGTATATTGTATAGAGATTGAAATATGAAAGTAGATTTATGTCTGGGAACTTGCATGTTTCCCATGTAACATTTTGACATGAATATTTGTTCAGTCATTTGTGATTTATCTTATTCTTTTCATGATTGTCCTTATTCTGTTAATAGACTGTACTAAATATAATTTATTTAATTGGTTCTTATTAGTGACATTTGGACTACTTCGATTTTTAGCACTTTTATACAACACTTGATTGACTATCTTGGTATCTACATCTTGCATGCACCAGTGAAAAAGTATCTGTAGAGAAATTTTCTCAAAGTGAAATATCACCCAATGCTTCTTTAAACAACCTGCACCAATTTATGCCCATTTCCCACCTTTCACGTTGACAGCAGTAGGTAATATAAATTACTTTAATCTCTCTGCTTTAATGGGTGAGGACTGGTATGTCCTCTTTAAGTTTCCTTTTAAAAATCATGAGTGAGTTTGAACATCTTTGCGAATATCAATAGGTCATTAAATGTCTCTTTTTTTGAACTCTATTTTTATAGTCTGCCAGAATTTAAGGAGTTGTTGGGTTTTTTCGTATTGATTTTTATGAGTTTCTTGGAAGTTAATCAATTTCACCATTTTTCTATCATGTCAGATACAAATAATTTTCCTATTCTGTGTGTATTTATACTCAAATGATTTATTTGTTATTGTCATAAAAATGATTTTAATGTCATCAAATTTATTAATCTTTACTTTATGGAAGTTGTTCTCAAATTAGTGTGCATAACAAGCAGATATGATCACTCTAATGCAGATTCCAGGAAAAGAAGAAATCAACGTTATGTTAATTACATGAAAGAATTGGAAAACTTTCCTTCTTTCTCTAGGCTCTGGAATAGTTTAAATAAATTCAGAAGAATCTTTTCTTTAATGCTAAGAAAGAATTATAAAATTATCTACTCTTGTTATTTTCTCATTGTGTATATTAGCTGTTTGACAAGTATCTCATTATTTTTTATTTCGTCAAGTTATTTTTTTCTCCCTTCTGGTCTAAATATTGATAATTTGCATTTCTCTGGAAAAGCATACATTTCTTATGAGTTTTAAATTTGTTTTCAAAGGTTTGTTTTAATTCATTTTAATAAATAAGTTTATATTTTATATGTGTTTATGTGTGTGTTTATTTTACTTACACATATCTAATCTGAATATAACTGGAATATATTACCATTTCATATCCCTACATGTAAGAGATGAAATTTCCAAAAGTTAGGGATGAAAATTGACCTCTAAAATAGAGATAAAAATGACCCCATAAAAGTAGGGGGAGATAATAATAAACTTTATAAATTTTAAGCCAAATATACAAGTTAAAATTTAGAAATGCATGTTTTACACTATACATATAGGAAAAGAAAGGGGTAAAGAAATTTTACTAACCCAATGGAAGGCTAGAGAAAGAATAACAAAACATGGAAAACCAAGGTAAATAGAAAGAAAAAAGTAAGATGGTAAAAATAAATGAAAACATAAATAATTATAATAATATAAATGGACCAAGTGGCTTCTAAAAGATAGATATTTTATTTTATTACTTTAGTTATATTGAAGTATAGTTGATGTACAGTGTTGTGTGTGTATATATATACATGCATATTCTTGTGTATGTATACATATATTCTTTTTCAGATTCTTTTCCCCTATAGATTATTACAGGATATTGAATATAGTTCCCTGTGTTATACAGTAGGTCCTTGTTGTTCATTTTATATGTAGTAGTGTGTATCTGTTCATTCCAAATGCTTAATTTATCTCTCCCTCTCACCTTTCCCCTTTGGTAACTTTAAGTTTGTTTTCTATGTCTGTGAGTCTACTTCTATTTTGTAAATAAGTTCATTTGTATCTTTTTTTTTTAATTCCACATACAAGTGATATCATATGATATGGCTTTCTCTGTCTGACTTACTTCACTTAGTATGAGATATTTTAAATACAATTAAAACCCCCAACTGTACACTATTTATGAAATTCCCAACTAAAATTTAATGACACAGGAAGGTTAAAAGGAATGGCTCACCTATATCAGACAAAAATAAATTAATACAGTTAATAGAGTAAATAAAGTTACTTCACAACAGTAAAATTAATATATATAAGAAAAAATAGCAGCTATAAACTTATGCACACATACTAAAGCCTTTAAAATGCAGCAAATAAATTTTTACAACATTAGCAAGAGTATGTCAATCCACATGTCAGGAGTTTTTTACAAGTCTCCTAGCAATTAATAAATCAAGCAAACAAAAGATACGGAAGATTTGAACAACATAATTAACAAAATGTTGGTCATATATGGAATGTTGCATGTTGTAATTACAGAATACACATGAAATTTTAAAACTGGAAAGACATTTTAGAATTCAAATCATATTTAAACAAAGAAGAAATATTGCCATAATATAGAATATGATATTAAATTAAAAATTCATAACAAAAAGATAATGTGAGAAAATGGAAACATTTTGAAATTACAAAACATGTACATACATAACTTTTGAGTCAAGGAAGAATCATAGTAACAACTATAAAATACTTCACATTGAAAAAGGTGAAAATATTCACATCAAAATTCATGGAATTTAGGTAACTCAGTTTTTAGAAATATATAATAATAAATTCTTACAGAAATACAGAAAACTATCAGCAAAACAACCAAAGAGGATAGAAGAAGAACAACACAAAAACCCTAAATAAGAGCAAGAGCACACTTTCTTAAAAATTACAGAGGGAAAATAAGATCAACTCAGTAAACATACCCAAAGCTATTTGTTTGAAACAGCTATTTAAGTAAATATACCTCTAACAGGTGTTGTTTTTTGTTTTAAGAAAACAAAAGACACAAATAAACAATATAGGAGTAGAAATACACTCTGACAAAATAATATATTGAGCAATATTATACCAATAAATTTGAAAATTTAAATGAACTGTAATATTTCTTAGAAAAATAAAACTTGTCAAATCTGACTGAACACATAAGATTCCATTGCTTATAAATTATATTTTATCTTTGTCAGCTTGAGTAGTAAGACAAGATGAAGAAATAAGGATTAAATAAGAAAAAATCAGAGCTCACAAATGATATGTTTAGCTACATAGAAAATCTAAGATAAACAGAAAAATTATTAGAAGTAATAATAATCAGTGTGTTTGCTGAAAATAAGAATCTAACAAAAATTACTTGTCTCTCAATTAATAACAAATAAAAGTTTTTTTAAGTACTCTTTATAATTGTAACAAATAAGTTTTCTGGAAATAAGTGTACCAAAATCTGTAGTAGAACTATATAGAAAATACTATAAAATTTTATTGAAAATATTTATCTTGTAAATTAAATGGAAGCATACAGTCATGGATAAGAAGATGTAATGTTGGATAAACTGAATATAATTACAATAAAAATTGTAGGGCTTCCCAGGTGGCACAGTGGTTGAGAATCTGCTTGCCAATGCAGGGGACACGGGTTCTAGCCGTGGTCTGGGAAGATCCCACATGCCGCAGAACAACTAAGCCTGTGAGCCACAACTACTGAGCCTGCGTGTCTGGAGCCTGTGCTCCACAACAAGAGAGGCCATGATAGTGAGAGACCCGCACACCAGGATGAAAAGTGGCCCCCGCTAGCAGCAACTAGAGAAAGCCCTCATGCAGAAATGAAGACCCAACACAGCCAAAAATAAAATAAATAAATAAATAAAAATTTTATAAAAAATTGTAACAGGATCTTATTTAAACTAATTTAAATTTTTAATCATTTAAAAATGTATTTAGAAGAACAAAGGGTCAAATATATACAAGACAATACTGGAGAAATACTAATTATGACTAGTGGACAGGGTGATAGCCTACTGAATAGCAAAGCTCATGATGAAACTGTAGTAATACAGACAATATATTCTTGACATAATAATAAACAAATAGACCAATCGCACAAAATGGAGATCGCAGAAAAAAAGACTCACATGAATATTATAATTAAATGCAATCCAATAAAGACACAGACCTACTTGAGAATGGACTTGAGGATATGGGAAGGGGGAAGGGTAAGCTGTGACAAAGCGAGAGAGAGGCATGGACATATATACAGTACCAAACGTAAGGTAGATAGATAGTGGGAAACAGCCACATAGCACAGGGAGATCAGCTCGGTGCTTTGTGACTGCCTGGAGGGGTGGGATGGGGAGGGTGGGAGGGAGGGAGATGCAAGAGGGAAGGGTTGTGGGAACAGATGTATATGTATGACTGATTCACTTTGTTATAAAGCAGAAACTAATAATAAAAAAAATGTAATCCAGAGATGGTATTAAAATTAGAAATGAGGAGGGTATAATGTGACCATTCAATAAATGGTGCCTGGACTACTGATTATTCAAATGGAACAAAATAACTCCCGGTAACACTTTACACAAATGCATGCATGTATACACACATGCCCTTCTAGATGGATTAAGACACAGGGAGATCAGCTCAGTGTTTTGTGACCACCTGGAGGAGTGGGATAGGGAGGGTGGGAGGGAGGGAGATGCAAGAGGGAAGGGATATGGGAACAGATGTATATGTATAACTGATTCACTTTGTTATAAAGCAGAAACTAATAAAATCCTTGGGGCCTCCCTGGTGGCGCAAGTGGTTGAGAGTCCGCCTGCCGATGCAGGGGATACGGGTTCGTGCCCCGGTCTGGGAGGATCCCATATGCCGCGGAGCGGCTGGGCCCGTGAGCCATGGCCGCTGAGCCTGCGCGTCCGGAGCCTGCGCGTCCGGAGCCTGTGCTCCGCAACGGGGGAGGCCACAACAGTGAGAGGCCCGCATACCGCAAAAAAAAAAAAAAAAAAAAGAAACTAATAAAATCCTTAAAAAAAAAGACAAAGTGAAAAAAGCAAGGTATGAAAAGTTCTTAAAATATAAAAGAATATATATATTTGTAGCCAAGGTACAGGTGGAATTTTTAATTAAGAAAGAAAGAAAAGATAAATTATGAACTGTAAAGGGATAAATTAGACTACATTAAAATTAAAAGCTTCTATATATCAAAAGGTGCCATTTAAAAACAAAACTGCAAGCCCATGGCATAAAAATGATATTTGTAATGCATATAATTGCTAAAAATATTTAAATATAGAATGTGTCAGAAAACAGAAAAATTAGTAAGAAAAGTACAAACAACCCAACAGAAAAATAGCTAATGGATATGAAAAGAAAATTCGAAAGTTTGTGCATGAAATCACGCTTAATTTTATAAAATAGAGAAAAACAAATTTGAGCAACATTGAGATGACATTTAGTCAGGTCACATAAGCAAACTTAAAAAGAAAAGAGAAAAATAATTACAAATACCATGTGATCTCACATATATGTAGACTCTAAAATATTTCGGAAAAAAAGCTCATAGATATAGAGAAGAAATTGGTGGTTGCCAGAGGCTGGGGACAGGGTGTGGGTGAAATTGGTGAAGGGAATCAAAGGTACAAATTTCCAGTTATAAAATAAATGTCATGGAAATGTAATGTGCAGCATAGTGACTAAAGTTACTAATACTGTATTGCATAATTGAAAGTTGCTGTGAGAGTAAGTCTTAAAAGTTCTCATGACAAGAAAAAAAATTATGTCACTATGTATGGTGATGGAAGTTAACTAGACTATTGTGAACATTTTGCAGTAGATACAAATATTGAATCATGTTGTACACCTGAAATTCATATAATATTGTATGTCAGTTATACCTTAATTTTAAAAATGCTAAAGAAAATAAAGAAAAATCTAATCATCATAGCTGGGCCAGACTGTGGAGCACCTGGAACCCTCATACACTGTTGATGGGAGGGCAAATAGCCTCAGGTAACTTAGGAAGCACTTTGGCAATATTTTATGGTGTTAAACATGTATATATCCTGCCCTATGGTCTAGCAATTCTACTTTAAGGTACATGACCTAGAGAAACTGTGACACTTATGCATAAGGATTATGAAATTGTTCATGTCACTGTTTCTAGCAGGCAAACAAAAATAAAAACAAAAACTGAATATTTCACCAGCAGATAAATAAAGAAGTTGGTATATGCTTTCACACACTAAAATAATGTAAAACAACAATTGAAAACACATGAATCATAACAATACCTATCAAGACAGATAACTATCAAACTGTAATCACACTCTCCTAAAGTTAATAATCATTATTTCAAGGTTAGTATTTTGTGAGGTAAAGCCTTTTGATTTTATCTTACCACTTCTGAATAGCATGACCACAGGCGTTGCTGCCAACCAAATGTATCGAACTGGTGACTTACCTCTAAGACTGAGGCAGAAAGGAAAATTTCACATGCATACATTCTACTTTTCAATTTTATTTTGAAGTCTTAAAAATCAAAGTCCCCAAACATAGAGCATTACCAAAAATTTGGTATTCAGTGAAATACTTACTGATAAAGTTTTAACAGGAGATGACCTGAATTACTTCCATGTCATTAGCGTTCCATTTGCTTTTGTAATGATTTCTGCATAATTTTATGTGCAGCAACACAATTGCAGAGATTATAAGTACAAATTGATAAGAAAATGCACTATAGAAAAAGTGTTATTTCCAAGGAACAAGACTATGATTATTTTGCAAGATGAAAATACACTTTTTAAAAGTGTAGCATATAAAGTAATGATTATTGTTTTCCATTATACATTATCCTATAGAGGAAAAATGAAAAACTAAAATAACTATTTTAGATGAAAAGAGCAGGATGACTTGCACAGTGTCTTCTTTCTAGAGGTTTCCATGTTCTAAAACTGCCAGATACACTTTTAGCCTGGAGCTTTAACAAGCATGAAAGATCCAAGGTCATAATAGCCAACTTCCAAGGGAAAATAACCAGTCATGTTGAAATTATTTAAATGACCACAGAAGCATATGCCAATTAAGGAGTTATCATAAAAGTTCAGGTGAGAAAGACAATAAGAGTCAAAGAGATGGTGGGTAAGGGCAGGAGTCTAGAAATCTTTAGGAAGTTAAATTGAGAGGACTTGGATGAATAGGTTAAGAGAGAAGACCAAAGCCAAAATGACTCTTAGATTTCATGCTTGGGTGACTAGGTGGCTGGAGATTTCTCAAGCACAGATCTAGAATATAGATGAGAGTGAGAGAGAGAGAGATTTGGGCAGAGAAGATGATGAGCTAAGTTTTAGGTGCCTGGGGAGAATCAGGATGGCAGTTTTTGAGGATATCAGCATACGTGCAGAAAAAAAGAAAGAAAGAAAGAAAAATGGATGCAGTACTTACAAAAAATTCAGAGTTAGAAAAGACACAATTTGGAGCAGAACTCTGGGGAAAGTCTGTACTGAGAAGATATGAAATGTGAAAATGGCTGAAGAAAAACAAGAAGAGAAGTTCTCTTATAGATCCCGAGGAAGAGGAATTTTAAGAAATCAACAGCCACATAATTAATAGAACTCCACCCTAAAACAATTCATATCCACCCCCCACCGCATACTTTTTCTTAAAGATTTTCTAAAGTCATTTTAATTTACCTGAAGATAAATAGTACTTAACTGTCCTTTAATGCATATTTCCCACAGCATATATAGTGCCATATTAAAAGTATAAAGGATATTTTCTGTACTCCAAAGATAGTTTTTGGCTTGTTTTGAGTTTTTTTTTTTTTTTACTAGTTTTAAATTTCTTGTAGAAGTAAAACTTCAGTGAGATGTTCTTATACCTTTCCAAGCCTTGAAATCTTATAGGAAATTATAGGCAGTCTCACTGGGAACATAAATTCATTCTGTAAATAAGGAAAGAAACTGAGAGTTTAAGGCATACCTTCAACTGAACACCAGAAACATTTTAAAGAGAACTTTCAAAAATCAGAAGGGAAGAATTCATCAAATCTTTAGTACATGACTTGATCCATGTTCGTTAAATAAAGAAGGAGTGTGCCCCACCCCCCATTTTCCAGGCACTATGCAGTGCTCTGGGGACAGAAGGACAATGAAAACACAGCATTGGTCCAGCATCCAACGTCTCACAGCCTAGAAGAGACATAAATAAAGAAGCCAATCATTATCATAATGGGCCAATAATCTAAGACGTCTACAAGATGCTATGAGGGCTCAGGAGAAAATGATCAGTGATATTTTTACATTAATCAAATCGCCAGCTTTAAAAGGGACAACATATTAAAAATTAACACTGTAAATTAAAGTAAGATGTTATATGAAAACTCTTTATCAGGGAAAAATATTTTACTCTTTCTCAGCTTGGTCATCAGGTCTTTACATTGAGGAAAGAGGTTTCATTTGAGTAGGTTCAGTTTTGAGTTTTGCTCTCATCTTCTTAAATGATACAACCTGGGTTGAAGAACACTTAGAAAGAGAAGTTGGTGTTTGTTTATGGAAACAAATAACAGGACATCTGTTATTGTAAAATTTAAAGAAAAACACGTTACTGAGAGAATTTAATTCAGTGTACGCTTTATTTCTTGTAAACAGAGACCAAATTAACATGTTTGAATATTATTTATGCAGTATTTTCATGTAAACGCTGTAAAAAGAGGAAAAATAATTTTCAGACTTCTTAGGCTTTTTCTCCTTTTCCTGCATGTGAACAGCAAACACGAAAAGATATTTTTATGAATATTCTCCATTCAATGTGTAAATGAATTCTTTTCCTTGCAAATGCCAATGTCTTATCTCCATATTTTCTACTTTGTTATGGAAAAAGATGACTGTCCTACAGATTTACATGCCTTGTTCTGTTGCCCTACAGATGTATATTCAACAAAGAATAAAAAGGTTTAGAGAATGAGAAGCAGACTTAACTCATGGACAGTCAAAATCAGAAGAACGTTGCTAACGTCAGTTTCACTGGGATTCATAAAGGCAGTCTCCATAGCAACATCATTTTCACAAGAAACAGAAATGCTGCATTTTATTTTATTTTTTTAATGGAAAAGCTGAAGGTTAGATTATCATTTTTTTCTCATATCCCACTTATCCTCTACCCTCAAACAGGTCCAATCGCATTCAAAAGGAGATTTATGGACATGAAAGATGGCTCCGTATTTAAGTGGAATAATACTCAACAGAATTTCTTATAGAAATATAGTGTTAGAGGATTTGGGATAAAATAAATCTGGGGGAACTACTCCTTAAATTAGAAACATATTACTTGACTCTTACTCTGAGAGCTTGGGAGCTAGTTATTTAAACCTGATGTTGTAAATCCAACAAAGGAACTCATTTAAGAGTCGAACTAAATCCAATTTGTGTGACTAAACAGCTTAGGGAAACATTTGGCCTCTTTCTGTTTTTCCACTTGCTTTGAGGATTAAGTTTGGGAGAATGATTATAGCTCTCATAAGTTTCATTAATAAAAATGTATCTATATTATCCTTCCAGTTATTACTGTTTTTAGAATGCATATATTTTTTCTTCATGAAAGATAATGGTGGAAGAAGAAATGGAAGGAACATTTGGCAATATTCTTTATTTACTAAGCTGTTTAAGGGATTATTCCTAGAAAAAAAAATTCCTTATTAATTTAAAATGGTCTCTTCTTAGTATTCAAACAGTAAATATCTAACATCTCTTCAGTTTTAATGCTAAACCGCATTTTAAGATTATAATTGTATTACAATTATATAAATGCATTTTAAAACTTTTTTTGGAAAATTATAAAACAAACTTTCACTCAAGAGAGTGGAATAACTCCATCATGAACAAATGCCTATTTACTCGATAAACGAGAATGAGCCTCTTTGGAGCTATCATGGTCCATTGACTAAATGTATTAATATAATAAGTGAGAGGTTTTCTGATGTTTTTAAACCAATCACACCTTGCATCAGGCAAACCAGAATGCTGCTAATGAAAATATTTTACGCTATCAGTTAAACAAGTAATTATTTTGTAATACATTCATTCTATATAAAAGATTGCTAAAATTAATTTGTATTGATTATAATTATAAAAATGAAGAAGAAAATATGAAATTCATATATATATATATATATATATATATATATATATATATATATATATATATATTATAGACCTTAACAGGTCCTCCAGTACAATGAGGTTTTTTGTTTGTTTGTTTAGTTGCTTGATAATAATGGAACTAATGCTGCTAAAAGGAAATTATGCAATAACTATAGAAATTTACTTTTATATATTTTATTATGTATAATATCAATTATATAGCTTCTGGATATAAAATGTAGCTTTTTAGGTTAAAGTTTATGTTTTCTAAGAAAAGTCAAATTTACTTGTCCACAAAGAACATTTGGTTGATGGAAAAAGCTTAGGGTCAAGAAATAGACAACTCTAACGAGATAAAACAAAATTGACAAATGACTAAAAATCTAAACAGATGCAAAGCCATAAGAGTAAACTGAGTTCTGAAAATCAAACCAGTTTCATAAAGATTATAAAAAATATGTTAAACAAACGTATCAACATCGAATTTTGGTGTTATCCTCCTTTGAATATGGAATATTTATATATGGCAAGACTTATTTTATTAAAGGATCAAAAGCAATCAAATATTATTTATCTTAATGTATCCATTGAATGAATGTAGTCTGTCTACTGCTTACATCATTGCAACATAATTTTACCAATATGTGGTTCCAAAATAGACTGTTAGCTTAATAATTCCAATTTTTCTTATACTTTAATACATGTTTGCTATTTAAAACCCTCTAAGGACCTTCTTATCTTTTACAGCAAGGAATCAAATAGAAACATTTTTAGTATCAAACAGAAACTTATTATTGCATTTACTTTTGTCTGCAGATATTTCTCACCTTATCCATTTGTTCCAATATCTATCATGTTTCTAACCCCCAAACACCATCAGTGCCATCCTAATTTGTTGTGGTCCTCTGCAGTCATTTTTCTGTCCTCCAGCTATCTGTTTCAGGGTCCCTCTGAGCCCCGTATCACTTGATGCAGTCTTTTTTATCCTGCCTGCCATTTGCACCCCTCTCTTCCTTTCAACAACAGTATACATCTTGTGTCTTCTGAAAAACCTTTTCCAAATAACCTCACTCTTTCTTAAACCTACCAGCAGAGTATCCATCAATGGGACTCCTATAATTATTGTTCGTCTATATTTCTTAAGGCTTCATGCATGCCTTCTCTTTCCCTTCATACTGTTAATTCTAGAGAACAGGGAGAGTAAATTTATCGTGGATAGGACATGACTTCTGACAAACTTACTGTATTTGAATCACTGTGGAAATGATTAATTTATGAAGTATTTCCAAATTCCCCCCAAATGGCTGATTACTCTGATTTATATACTATGTACATTTATAAATGAATTTTACTTTGAGATTATAGTCAATGAATGATGTGATTATGCAAAAATTATTACTGGTAAAACTCATGCTTATGTTTGACTGGAACATGAATTATGGATCAGAATCTTTTGTTGTATGTATATCCTGTAGATCAACTGTTTCACCCATTGTTCCCGCACAGATGAAAAGGAGAAAAAAACAAAAACAAAAGCAACTTTCTTAGACTGGAGATGATGTAAGAAACAGGGAGGAAGGAAGAGAGAAATAAAACTCTGCTGATGATGTATGTGACTGAAAAAGGAAGTTCAGGAACAGAAAATCTTAGGAGAGCCCAAAATAGGAAGTACTTTTTATGAAACAATGTAGATAAGTAGATAAATACACACCCCAAAGAAATATAAGAATACATCTCTCTTAAATTAGTGTTATTAAGATATAAAACATTTAATGATGGTAGTCATCTTGTGAAGAATTGTCTTCAAATATTCATCAGAATCTTCAGAATTTATCTAGGATTCCTTAACTAAAGGATTTGTGCATAGAATTCAGAGGTCATTGAATTTAGAGGGGAAAAAATAAATTTTTATTTTCATTAACATCTAAACAAATTAGCATTTCTTCCAATTATGAATGTGGGTAACAAACCACAATAGTTTTAACAATACCTATGCTTGTGTGGCCAAGAAATTACCGATACTTTCTTATATTACAACTTTTACAGTTGCAAAATAGCATTTATGCTCAAAACTACAAATTACAGCAATAAGCCCACTGCTAGAACATATTATTTTATGCATTACTAAAAAGCACATATATTACTATCTCAAAATATTGAAAGCTTATTATTTTGATAATTGCATTTCCATATAGTTGATTTTCTTTGTGATTCTATTTATTTTTATCTTGTGAATTTAGAAACATACTGAGCAGGGCTTCATAGGCTTCAGCAGACAGCCAAAGCTGTTCATGGCCTACTAAAGTCTGAGGACCCCTGAACTCAACCTAACATTTAGAAGCCTGCCTTATAGTCAGTTACATTAGCATGAAAGAGTTAAACTGTAGCACACACCCAGGAAAATTCACTTTCCTATGTTCTTTCGGGAGTCCACTCAGTCTATTTAAATGAAATCTTTTTGTGATGAAGTGATTTTGATACTTCCATAAGAACTGAACAGAGTACAATGAGAATATGCCCTACACTAAACATGATGCTATGTGCGACACATAGTGTGCAGTAAAGTAGGCAAAATCCCTCCCTGACCCTGTTGTCCAGGAGACATCAATGGTTATATATAACTACAAAGTACAAATATGTGACGCCTGGTCATCACAATACAGCTTGTGGATGATGGAGCAGATGGTGCTAGAGGCGTAGTTAGAAATCATACCTGGAATCTGGCTGCTAGAGCCCAGCAACATGGCTTAGTAAATGCAGGTTTGCATCCACATTGTTAATTATTTAAATGTGACTTGGTGGGGGAATGAGCAGCTTGGTAAGCCCCAACTCAGCTTCTTGCAATCTGACAGGACCTCACCGTGGTCAGACATAACACCATGACCAGGTCTTCTCCAGTGAAGACCTGGGAAGACTCAAGGGGTCATGATCACTGAACATCTCCAGCCTAATAGCCACTCTTATGCTTTGCTGCAAATCTGTCCTTTGAACTTATCAGCCAAAACTGTAAAAGTGTCACAGTTATTATGTGCACCAAACCCAATCATCTGCAGGATATTTGGGACATTGCAATCTTTCTCTAGTTCTGTCAAGATGCTATTTTGATATTCTTTGGTGTTTAACCTAAATTACATTCTAACCACAAAGGAGGGTGTATATATATGCATTAAATATATACAAATAAACATTACATAGCAAATAAAGAAACATGCATGCATATACCAATTCTGTTTCCCTTTGATAGGATAAATCACCCCAGGAAACACTACCATTTCTTTTCTCTTTCTTCTCTCCTCCTCTCTCTTCCCCTCCCCCTCCTTCTTTTTTTCGGGTGTTCATCCAGTGCCTGTAAAGCCTGAAGCCTGAAATGGCCAGTCTCAATTTGAAGAAACTAGTGTGTCTCATGATAAAGCCATTTATTCCTTGGTTCCTAAAATCCCCCAACCAAAATATCCCAGAGTCCGGGGATAGAAGCAACATTTTGCATGTGTGTATAAATATGAGAATTGTCACTTTCCCTTCCTCCACCTCCTCTAAGAATCGATGTATTTTGGCTTGGGAGAATCAGCAGTACATATTAACTTCTGGTTCATACTGTATCTTGCAAAAATAGTCTCCTAGCTGGGCATAACTAGGTCAAAATAATTCTTTCTTTATTTTGGAAGATTGAAATCTTCTAACTTACAGGGTACGTGATAAGACTAGTGAATCCCATGATCCTCAGCCTACACCTTTCTTTTTAACTATAAGATGAGTTCTTTGGTTAAAAGCAATGTTGCATATGGTACTATGATGAAGCTTATAGATATTCAATAAGTTCAGGGATGAAGGTGTTTATGGCATGGAAAGAAGCAAAGAAAATCTAAATCCAGGAGGACAGCATAAGTCAGGGAGAATAAATTACTTCCTTTCATGGTGGAAGGAGCCCAAAATCATCAACCTAGAGCCTGGGAAATTGCTGGTACCCCTCTGCCCCATGTATGGTTCTATATTAAAGCTTTTAGATACAAGTGATAGAGTACCCAATATGGTAGGCTGAATAATGGCACCAAAAGACACCCAGATCCTAATACCTAGGACCTGTGAATGTTACCTTATATGCCAAAAGGGACTTTGCAGTTGTTATTACGTTTAGCATCTTGACGTGGGAGATTATTCTGGATTTTCCAGTTAGGCTCTAACTATAATCATGATGGAGAACAGTGAGAGGGCTAGCTTTTTTCCTCTTTTTATGTTTTATTTTTATTTTTTGGTCACCCCGAGTGGTGTGCAGGATCTTAGTTCCCTGACCAGGGATCGAATTCGTGCCCACTCCAGTGGAAGCATGGAGTCTTAACCACTGGGATGCTAGGGAAGTCTCTTTTCCACTTTTTATAAGGACAATATTTTCATCATAAGGGCTCCACCTTCACGACCTAATTGCCTTCCAAAGTCCTTACCACCAAATATAATCACATTAGGACTTCAACATATGAATTTGGGAGGGACAAAAACATAAAGTCCATAGCCATGGGCATTAACGTGGAACACAAACAATCTCATACTCCAGGCTCTTCCACATACTTCTTCCTCATCCTTCTTTTGACCGAATCTTCACATCCCAGACCACCCAGCAAAACCAAGGAAATAATGTTAACTTATCCTTCAGACTATTCTTCCAGGTAAAATAGACAATCCAGTGGAAAGCTCTGCCTACTTCCTTTCTCTGGAAAGAATTCCATTCTCCACTGTCCTTCAGAGTTGCACCTGGTAGGGTTGTAATGTTTTACATCTACTTAGAGCCAATTTTAGAATTTTTGAAGGAACCTTCTATATATTAGGATTTATTCTCTTTTTTCTCAGTCAACAGATCAAATGGAACTTCCCAAGGGATTCTAGCTCTGAGTAGTGGGACAGGTGGCAGGTGTGCAGCATGATGTATGCTGGGAGGAAGAACAACCAATTTTCTTTACTTAGTGTGTGCTCTGTATCAGTTAGTACCTGATCCCATATGTGCCACTTCCATTTGATAATATGGTGGTGCTGGGAAGGCCATACCTTACAGATGGATGGATCAGATAACACCCAGTTCATGAGGAGAAAAATTGTCCTCTGGTGTTGCCATCAGGGTCCTAGTCTCTGCCTTCCAGTTTCCAGTACCAAGTCAAGAGCTGTTTCTTGAAAGGAAACAAGTTATTTGACCAGGCAAGCATGACTTTGGTCAAATATTCTAAAGAAGCTTCCAAAAATTGTGGCCTCAGGACTCTGTAAGAAATGCATTTTAATTTGTAAACCAGTATAACATACTTAGAAAATCTTGAACAAAAATAAACAAGTTTCAATAAATGTTGCCTTACTATAGGCTATGTACTCTGATATTTTCCTTTCTATTCTATCCTCTTTCCTATTTTTTTAAACACTGCCCAAGACCTGTTAAATGGATCTTACAACTCACTAATGGGTCACAACACACAGTTTGAAACATGCTGCCCTAGAGGTCTCACAGTAATTCTCCTACTGGGATCTGTTAGAGGAATCACAGAACAACCCGGTCAGCTAAAGAAAGTTCAAGCAAAATTGATTTTGCTGATTCAAAACACCCAAATGGCAGAGCTGCTTGCTCTTCAGGACCTGATGAAGAAGGTTCCCTGGACCACACTTAAGCCCAGTGGCCCATAGGATCACCCAGTAAGTGAGTCAGAGCAGTACTCCCAATGTGATATCCATTGCCATCAAAATAAAAAGGGCCTATGAAGCATTTTTCCTTCTCCTTAATATAAGATACAGCAACTGGTCTTTCAGTTTTGAGGAGATTTAACTTCATGTTTCAGTAGTGGGAATGATATGTTTGTTTTCAATACTACCTAAAGTACCTCTCTTATTGACAATCACCCTTCCTCCAGGGAATGTGGAAAACGAATCCCACTTTAGGAAGTTGGAGGACAGAACTGATACAGGAGAAGTCCCTCCCAGACCCCCCAAAAAAGGAATTGATAGAGACTTTCTAGGTCCCAGGTGGGGCTTGAGGGAAGAGGAGGGAAAAACATGGTCAGACCTTCATGTTCAGGCTCATGCAATGGGTGAATTTGATAAAAACAGTCAGAGAAGTTTAGGAACCCCAGATCAGTAGGGTTCGGCTCCCAACGGGTCCTAGGGTATTTTTATGGTACCTTAGATAAGGGTACCATAAATGTATGTCAATGTGCCTTCCAGGCTGGAAAAGGCTGATTGGCAAAATGAGCTGGAAGAAGACAAAGATCATCAAATTGATTTCTCTTAGATTTGAGATCAGTGTGGCAGAAATTCCTAGTTTTACATAGGCCTAGAGACGGAAGCAGGGGATTGCTCACACACAGGCCAACTCTCCCGACTCTCAAAAAAATCCCCCAGGAAGGCAAAAGAATCCTACAGAGGGGCAATATTTGGATCACTTGCAAATGACTGGGAGGTACAGGTAGCAATCAAGACTCTACTGGATCTTCAGCTCCAAGATGCTGTGGAGGAGAAGCCTGAAGACTGTCAATTACACCTCACAAGGAACCAGCTACCAGAAGTCATAGCTCCAGAAACCAGAAGGATGGAGTCTGTAGAGAGGTTCCCCAATACCTGGACATAAGCAGCGGAGAAAACACAGCTCACAGTATAACCAGAGCAGCCAGTTTTACAGCAGAAGACACAGAGCAGGTGCCCAGCTAGACAAGAGACTCATGAGAGTCTTGACAACACACAGCAATTCACACATAGATCTGGAACACTCCCCTCGGCTTCATGGGAACATGAGAACTATCTCCTCACTTGGGACATAGGATGGGGAACACAGAGGCCTGAAAGGGTGTTTGAATTTTTCTTGCCTCCAGTGACAATGGAAGGTTGTTAGGAATTCTTGAGCAATTATGGAAAATAATGAAATGACTGTTTTTTATAACATATGAATTTATTGCTGTACATAATTGATCCTACTACAGCTTCGAACTGGATTTAAGCTTATGAAACCAAGTGAAAGGGTAATGTTTGAAATTCAATGGTGCACCAAAATGACCTGTGGAGGTTGAGCTACAGTGAATAAGGAAAGATGAATTTTCTTTGAAAAAAATGAGTGTTGTGAATAGATAGAAAATTTCCATCTATTCATTCAACAGACAATGAAATTGGGGTTGAGCAGTGTCGTTAAAAGTCATGCAATCCAAAACTGCACTTTGCAAATAATAAATGAGACCAAGAGAGATAAAACTGTGTGGACAACGTCCCATACATACTTAATACAGAACAAGGACTGGAATCCAATCTAGTTCACTGTTTAGTACAAAAATTAACTAACTCCCTTAAACTCTCTTTTATGAACACACAACCTAGATTTGCAATTGGAGCATAAAAGTGGAAGAAAACATCTGTATATGAAATTTCCACTCACTACACATCAGCTGAATAGGTGATGGCAGGAGATAAGTGAAACACTTCAATAACCTACTTCTGCAGTATTCATCTATTTTGTATGAGCAAAAAGAATGTATAATTGCCACAGAACCTTCAAGAGGAGATTAGAGGGTAAAGAAAATTTTTCATTAAGAACCTGTGATACACAAATAAAACATGCATCAGAAATATAGATAATTATCATAAGAGTAAATATTTAGCTGTGAGTCTAAAGGCAGAAAGTTACCCTAAATTAATAGATTTTACTATAAAATGACATTTGTTTCAAAAATAGCAATAAATTGTGTTTGTAACATATATTGAACCATATTCAGGTGAAGCAAAGATCTTAGACTAACACCACAACCTTAAATATGGACATGTGTATAAATACTCATATGGGAAAACTTCTTCTCAAACACAGAAATATAGTCCCAGATTCCAACCCATCTCTTATGTTCTATAAAAGGGCAACATTACTACCTACCTCTGGTTCATCCAGTTCCCTCTTTCTTAGCTCACTTTCTGCATCCCCTTAACCTCTGAAGAGTCTGTCTTCACCTCTCTCAACTCCCTCTAGCGGACGCTCTGGTTTCGGTCATGAATTCGCCCTTCTGGACTGATGTGCTCCTTCCCCAGTACTGCGCTTCCCCACCCCCCACCCCTCCATAGGGTTACCCTCTGTAGAAGAGAGCCACCTTGATCAAAGTCACAACCCCTTCCCAGGGGCTTCTGGCATCTAATGACTGGTAGATCCAAGGGTATGGAGGCCTGGACACCTTGGCCCCATTTAGCCCAACTCTAAAAGGCCATCTAGCTTCAGCTACATGCTACGATGGCAGAAGCCTGGGTGTGGTTGAAATAGAACTTGGCTTTTCTCTCTGCCCAGTTCTACTTCCTTTTCTCTATCACAGTGTTGATCCCAAGAGTACTCCCCATTGCAGCTTCCTGGACTTTAAAGCCATCCTCAGAGTCAGCTTCCTGGGGATGTGTCCTTAGCTCCCCCTCCTTAACCTGAAATCCCAAACTCTCCATGAAGTTATTCCTACAAAGGGGCTGTTTGGCTCCATCACAGCTACAAAAACTCACAAGAACAATGCCTATAAATAATGAACACAAAATCAAATTTATTACATACATTTAGCTTTTTTTTTTTTTTTTTTTTTTTTTTGCGGTACATGGGCCTCTCACTGCTGTGGCCGCTTCCGTTGCGGAGCACAGGCTACGGACGCACAGGCTCAGCGGCCATGGCTCACAGGCCTAGCTGCTCCACGGCATGTGGGATCTTCCCAGGCCGGGGCACGAACCCGTGTCCCCTGCATCGGCAGGTGGACTCTCAACCACTGCGCCACCAGGGAAGCCCTAACATTTTTTTTATTGTGGTGAAAACAACATAACCTGAAATCTACCATATGAACCAGGTTTTAAGTAAACAGTAGAGTATTGTGAACTCTATGAGCACTGTTGTAGAGAGGTCTCTGGAAATTTTTCATCTTGCAGGACCCATTGGATTGTAACTTCCTATCTTCCCCTCCCCTCTAGCCCCTGACAACCACCATTCTACTCTCTATTTCAATAAGTTTAACTACTTGAGATGTCTCAAATAACTGGAGTCATACAGTATTTGTCTTTCTGTGACTGGCTTATTTCAGTTAGCATAATGTCCTCCTGAGGCATCCATGTTGCCACATATGACAGGCTTTTCTCGTTTTTCAAGGCTGAATAACCTTCCATTGTATGTACATACAGCGTTTTATTTATCTATTCATCCATCAATGGACCTTTAGGTTGATTCCACATCTTGGCTACTGTGAATAGTGGTGCAACGAACATGGAAGTGCAAATATCTCTTCAAGATCCTGTTTTCAGTTCTTTTGGATAAATACCCAGAAGTGCATTTTATTATTAATTGTCTTGTTCAAAGATTAACCTTATATACATGTCTTAATATCCTTAGAGACCAACTGGAAAATATGTAAATATTCTCATTTGGATTATGTCCCTCATGTCGTGATCTTTGCACATTAATCTTTTGCTTACATTAGCAAATTGTGGCGGGAAGTGTGTTATATACAGGGTTGATTTTATCCTGCCCGAGATCAGGAGTATGAACTAGATCAATTTTTCACAACTTACGATTTGTGAATGACCAGCAACGTGTCACAGCATTCCAGAAAGCTCATTACAACTATCTTCATTTCTCTATTGGTTCATAAAACAATTTAAATTGTTTCCCTTTACAACGGAACAAGAGTGAGCTGAAAGAGATCAGGGGAGTTGTCTGTTATTCCCCTGAGTATCACTCATGGATTTATGACTCAATTTTACCTGGCTGGACACCATGGTAGTTTTGAGGGGTGTGAAGGTTTAATTTTTTTTTTTACTCTTTCTTGCAAATCAAAACTACAAGGAGTTATCATCACCTCACACCAGTCACAATGGCCATAATTAAAAAGTCTACTGAAACCTTCCAAGGCTGAACCAGGAAGAAATAGAAAATATGAACCGACCAATCACAAGCACTGAAATTAAAACTGTGATTAAAAATCTTCCAACAAACAAAAGCCCAGGACCAGATGGCTTCACAGGCGAATTCTATCAAACATTTAGAGAAGAGATAACATTTATCCTTCTCAGATTCTTCCAAAATAAAGCAGAGGGAGGAACACTCACAAACTCATTCTATGTGGCCACCATCACCCTGATACCAAAACCAGACAAAGATGTCACAAAGAAAGAAAACTACAGGACAATATCACTGATGAACATAGATGCAAAAATCCTCAACAGAATACTAGCAAACAGAATCCAACAGCACATACACCATGATTAAGTGGGGTTTATCCCAGGAATGCAAGGATTCTTCAATATATAAAAATCAATCAACGTGATACAGCATATTAACAAATTGAAGGAGAAAAACCATATGATCATTTCAATAGATGCAGAGAAAGCTTTTGACAAAATTCAACACACATTAATGATAAAAACCCTTCAGAAAGTCAGCATAGAGGGAACTTTCCTCAACATAATAGAGGTCACATATGACAAACCCACAGCCAACATCATCCTCAATGGTGAAAAACTGAAAGCATTTCCACTAAGATCAGGAACAAGACAAGGTTGCGTACTGCCACGACTAATATTCAACATAGTTTTGGAAGTTTTAGCCACAGCAATCAATCAGAGAAGAAAAAGAAATAAAAGGAATCCAAATCGGAGAAGAAGAAGTAAAGCTGTCACAGTTTGCAGATGACATGATACTATTCATAGAGAATCCTAAAGATGTTACCAGAAAACTACTAGAGTTAATCAATGAATTTTGTAAAGTAGCAGGATACAAAATTAATGCACAGAAATCTCTGGCATTCCTATATACTAATGATGAAAAATCTGAAACTGAAATTAAGGAAACACTCTCATTTACAACTGCAACAAAAATAATAAAATATCTAAGAATAAACCTATCTAAGGAGACAAAAGACCTGAATGCAGAAAATTATAAGACACTGATGAAAGAAATTAAAGATGATACAAATAGATGGAGAGATATACCATGTTCTTGGATTGGAAGAATAAACATTGTGAAAATGACTCTACTAACCAAAACAATCTACAGATTCAATTCAATTCCTATCAAACTACCAATGGCATTTTTCACAGAACTAGAACAAAAAATTTCACAATTTGTATGGAAACACAAAAGACCCCGAATAGCCAAAGCAATCTTGAGAAAGAAAAGTGGAGCTGGAGGAATCAGGCTCCCTGACTTCAGACTATACTACAAAGCTACAGTAATCAAGACAGTACTGGCACAAAAACAGAAATATAGATCAATGGAACAGGATAGAAAACCCAGAGATAAACCCATGCATACATGGTCACCTTATCTTCGATAAACGAGGCAAGAAAATACAATGAAGAAAAGACAGCCTCTTCAGTAAGTGGTGCTGGGAAACCTGGACAGCTACACATAAAAGTACGAAATAAGAACACTCCCTAACACCATATGCAAAAATAAACTCAGAATGGATTAAAGACCTAAATATAAGGCCAGACACTATCAAACTCTTAGAGGAAAACATAGGCAGAACACTCTATGACATAAATCACAGCAAGATCCTTTTGGACCCACCTCCTAGAGAAATGGAAATAAAAACAAAAATAAACAGATGGGACCTAATGAAACTTAAAAGCTTTTGCACAGCAAAGGAAATCACAGACAAGATGAAAAGGCAACCCTCCAAATGGGAGAAAATATTTGCAAATGAAGCAACTGACAAAGGATTAATCTCCAAAATTTACAAGCAGCTCATGCAGCTCAATATCAAAAAAACAAACAACCCAATCCGAAAATGGGCAGAAGATCTAAATAGACATTTCTCCAAAGAAGATATATAGATTGCCAACAAACACATGAAAGAATGCTCAACATTATTAATCATTAGAGAAATGCAAATCAAAACTACAATGAGATATCATTTCACACCGGTCAGAATAACCATCATCAAAAAATCTACAAACAATAAATGCTGGAGAAGATGTGGAGAAGAGGGACCCCTCTTGTACTGTTGGTGGGAATGTAAATTGATACAGCCACTGTGGAGAACAGTATGGGGGGGGAGGTTCCTTAAAAAACTACAAATAGAACTACCATATGAACCAGCAGTCCCACTACTGGGCATATACCCTGAGAAAACCATAATTCAAAAATAGACAGGTACCAAAATGTTCATTGCAACTCTATTTACAATAGCTAGGACATGGAAGCAACCTAAGTGTTCATGAACAGATGAATCAATAAAGAAGATGTGGCACATATAAACAATGGAATATTACTGAGCCATAAAAGGAAAAGAAATTGAGTTATCTGTAGTGAGGTGAATGGACCTAGAGTCTGTCATACAGAGTGAAGTAAGTCAGAAAGAGAAAAACAAATACCTTATGCTAACACATATATATGGAATGTAAGAAAAAATATGGTCATGAAGAACCTAGGGGCATGACGGCAGTCAAGATGTAGACCTACTAGAGAATGGACTTGAGGATATGGGGAGGGAGAAGGGTAAGCTGTGACAAAGTGGGAGTGTGGCATGGACATACATACACTACCAAACATAAAATAGATAGCTAGTGGGAAGCAGCCGCATAGCACAGGGAGATCAGCTTGGTGCTTTGTGACCACCTAGAAGGGTGGGATAGGGAGGGTGGGAGGGAGGGAGATGCAAGAGGGAAGAGGTACGGGAACATATGTATATGTGTAACTGATTCACTTTGTTATAAAGCAGAAACTAACACACCATTGTAAAGCAATTATACTCCAATAAAGACGTTAAAGAAAAAGTCTATTGAATAAGAGCACACATTTAAAGTGATTTCAATCATGCATTGTCAATATGCTGTGAGTTTAAGTAATCTTTATTTCCAAAAAGGCAAAAATCAAATTAGAGGTATTCCATTTCTGTGTTTTGTATTTTTAACATTAATTTTTAAACTCGAAGAATCATTTTAAGATATTAGTTAAGAATTCCAACCTAGTAAACATTACCGTGAAATTTTAGATTTCCATCCTTTGTATCCCTCTAATTATCTTCAATTCAAAATTGTTATTTCTTATGCTTCCTGCTTTTAATGAATGGTCTAATATGACTATATAGGGACTTACTTCCCTGGCAGTCCAGTGGTTAATACTCCATGCTTTCAGAGCAGGGAGCACAGTTTCAATACCTAGTTGGGGAGCTAAAAGCCCACATGCTGCATGGCATGGCCAAACAAACAAACAAACAAACAAATAAATAAATAAATATAAGTATACATTATACAGAATATGACCAAAATTAAAAACAGTAAAAAACTTTATTTAAAAAAAATTTTTTAATATATTGGAGTATAGTTGATTAACAATGTTTTGTTAGTTTCAGGTGTACAGCAAAGTGATTCAGTTATACATATAAAAGTATCTATTCTTTTTCAAAATTTTTTCCCATTTAGATTATTACAGAATATTGAACAGAGTTCCCTGTGCTATACAGTAGGTCCTTGTTGGTAATCTATTTCATTTTATTTTTATTTATTTATTTATTTATTGTTTAATTTTTTATTTATTTATTTTTGGCCACACTTTGTAGCCTTTGGGATCTTAGCTCCATGACCAGGGATCAAACCTGCAACCCCTGCATTGGAAGCGTGGAGTCCCAACCACTGGACTGCCAGGGAGGTCCCTGGTTATCTATTTTAAATATAGCAGTGTGTACATGTCAATCCCAAACTCTCAAGCTATCCCTCCCCCTGCCCCAATCCTTCCCCCCCAGTAACTATAAATTTGTTCTCTAAGTCTGTATTTCTGTTTTGTAAATAAGTTCATTTGTATCTTTTTTTAGCTTCTGCATATAAGTGATATCATTTGATATTTGTTTTTCTCTGTCTGACTTACTTCATTTAATATGATAATCTCCATGTTGCTACAAATGGCATTATTTCATTCTTTTTAACGGCTGAATAATATTCCATTTTATGAATGTACCACATCTTCTTTATCCATTCATCTGTGAATGGACATTTAGGTTGCTTCCATGTCTTGATTATTGTAAACAGTGCTTCAATAAATACTGGGGTGCATGTATCCTTTTGATCCATGTTTTTCTCCAGATATACGCCCAGGAGTGGGATTGCTGGATCATATGTTAGCTCTATTTTTAGTTTTTAGTTTTTTTAAGGAACATCCATACTGTTCTCCATAGTGGCTGTGCTATTTACATTTCTACCAACAGTGAAGGAGAGTTTTCTTTTCTCCACACCCGCTCCAGCATTTATTTTTTGTATTGATATTTATTCAATCTAAAAACAAAACACAAAATTACCAAAAAATTACAAATAGCAAGATTTCCCAATGGTGGATGATGTAAGTTGTTCTTATATATTTTCAATACTATAGTATTTCATATTCCACATACATTGGCTTCAAATATAAATTACGTCTTTTTTATTATTTATTTTTATATCACACTTTTCCTGCATAATTAAGATAAATTAACCAGTGAATGTCACTTCTCATTTGAAATAAAAGCTAAAACGTGTGTTATGTCTCTTAAAAATAGTCATAAAAGTGTACTAAAATTTAACCTATTACACCAGTGTGTCTCAGGAGACACTGTTTCCTGGTCTATCTCAGCAGAGAGAATACATTTAGATGAAGCAGCAGTATGACATCCAAGAGAAATTGGAAGGCAATTTAAATTTTTACTGCTGCTCCTGGAAAACATTAAAGAGGGACTATATTTTTAACTCTGAGCAAAATGTGTTAAAATCTCTTTATCTGAGAATCTCTTTCAATATCTTTCACAATGTGGCAAGGTAGTCACTCCCAATCTCCCTTCTCCTTCCAACCCAACCATCAAATTCTTTCTCCCTAAATCTTTGCAGTTGCTTCCACTGTCCTGATTAAGTTATAGATTTAAAGTAATAATAAAATAGGAGACCCGGAGGAAGATGGCGGAAGAGTAAGTCACGGAGATCACCTTCCTCCCCACAGATACATCAGAAATTCATCTACACGTGGAACAACTCTTACAGAACACCTACTGAACGCTGACAGAAGACCTCAGACCCCCCAAAAGGTAAGAACCTCCCCACATACCTGGGTAGGGCAAAAGAAAAAAAGAATAAACAGAGACAATAGGATAGGGACGGGACCTGCACCAGTGGGAGGGAGCTGTGAAGGAGGGAAGGTTTCTACACACTACAAGCCCCTTCGCCGGCGGAGACGGTGGGTGGCGGAGGGGGAAAGCTTCGGAGTAGCGGAGGAGAGCACAGCAACAGGGGTGTGGAGGGCAAAGCGGAGAGATTCCGGCACAGAGGATCGGTGCCCTCAGGCACACACCAGCCCGAGAGGGTTGTCTGCTCAGCCACTGTGGCGGGCGGGGCTGGGAGCTGAGGCTCGGGTATCGGCTTTCAGTCAGAGCGCAGGGAGAGGACTGGGGCTGGCGGCAGGAAGAGATCCTGAAGGGGTTAGTGCACCACGGCTAGCCCGGAGGGAGTCCGGGGAAAGGGCCTGGAGCTGCTGAAGAGGCAAGAGACTTTTTTCCCTTTTGTTTCCTGGTGCGCGAGGAGAGGGCATTAAGAGGGCTGCTTGGGGAAGCGCCGGAGACAGGCGCCAGCCGCGGGTAAGGCGCGGACCTCGGAGACGGGCGTGGGCCGCCGCCGCCATAGCCGCCACCGCGGGGCCTGAGTGCGAGCGCGGGTCACTGTCCGCCCCGCCTTCCGGGGGGCCTGTGCACCCCGCCACTGCCGGGGTCCCGAGACCCGGGGACGGCTTTCCCGGGAAAGCGCACGGAGCGCCACGGGCTGCTGCAACGTCACGCCGGCCTCTGCCGCCGCAGGCCCACCCCACACTGCGCGCCCCTCCCTCCCCTCTGTCTGAGTGAGCCAGAGCCCCCGAATCAGCGGCTCCTTTAAACCCGTCCTGTCTGAGCGAAGAACGGACGCCCTCCGGCGACCTACATGCAGAGGCGGGGCCAGGTCCAAGGCTGAGACTTGGGAGCTGTGAGAGCAGAGACAGGGAAATCTCTCTGTGCAGCCTCGGAGGCAGCGGATTAAAGCTCCACGGTCCATTTGATGTGTCCTGCGTCTGTGGAGTGCATGAATGGACACGGAATCATCCCAAATTGAGGAAGTGGACTTTGAGGACAAGATTTAAGACTTTACACCCTTTTCCTCTATTTACAACGAATTATTCCAAATTAAGGAGGTGGACTTAGAGAGCAAGATTTCAGACTTCTCGCCCTTTTCCTCTTTTTACAACGAATTATCCCAAATTGAGGAGGTGGACTTGGAGAGCAAGATTTTTTATTTTTCCCCCTGCTCTCTTTTTGTGAATGTGTATGTGTAATCTTCTTTGTAAGATTCTCTCTATATAGCTTTGCTTCCACCATATGTCCCAGGGTTCTATCGGTCCTTTTTTTTTTCAATAATTACTTTCTAATTTTAATAACGCTACTATATTTCATACTTTATTCTATTTTACTTTACCTGCTCTTTCTATTTTTCCTACCTTCCCTTCCTCCCTCCCTTCCTCCGCTCCTCCTTTCCTTCTTTCTTTTTCTTTCCTCCCTCCCACCCTTCTTCTTTCCACTTTCTTTTTCTTTCCTTCCTCCCTCCCTCCCTCCTGTCTTTCTTTCTTTCTTTCCTTCCTCCTTCCCTCCCTCCCTTCTTCCATTCACTCTTCCTTTTGCTTTCATTCCTCCTTCCCTCCCACCTTTCCTTCTTTCTTTCATTCCTTCCTCACTCCCTCCCCCCTTTCTTTCATTCTTCCTTCCTTCCTTTCTTCCCTTCTTCCTTTCTTTCCCTCTCTCTTTCTTTCTTCTACTAATTCTTTCTTTCTACTTTTTCTCCCTGTTATTCTGAGCCGGGTGGATGAAAGGCTCTTGGTGCTGCAGCGAGGAGCCAGTGCTGTGCCTCTGAAGTGGGAGAGCCAACTTCAGGACACGGGGCCACAAGAGACCTCCCAGCTCCACATAATATCAAGCAGCAAAAATCTCCCAGAGATCTCCATCCCAACACCAGCACCCAGCTTCAGTCAACGACCAGCAAGCTACAGTGCTGGTCACCCTATGCCAAGCAACTAGCAAGGCAGGAACACAACCCCACCCATTAGCAGAGAGGCTACCTAAAAACATAATAAGGCCATAGGCACCCCAAAACACACCACCAGACGTGGACCTGTCCACCAGAAAGACAAGATCGAGCCTCAACCACCAGAACACAGGCATTAGTCCCCCCCACCAGGAAGCCTACACAACCTACTGAAACAACCTTAGCCACTGGGGTCAGACACCAAAAACAACGGGAACTACGAATCTGCAGCCTGCAAAAAGGAGACCCCAAACACAGTAACATAAGCAAAATGAGAAGACAGAAAAACACACAGCAGGTGAAGGAGCAAGATAAAAACCTACCAGACCTAACAAATGAAGAGGTAACAGGCAGTCTACCTGAAAAAGATTTCAGAATAATGATAGTAAAGCTGATCCAAGATTCTATTTCCAAGATCCATAATCTTGGAAATAGAATAGACAAAATGCAAGAAACAGTTAACAAGGACCTAGAAGAACTAAAGATGAATCAAGCATTGATTAAAACCACAATAAATGAAATGAAAAATACTCTAGATGGGATCAATAGCAGAATAACTGAGGCAGAAGAACGGATAAGTGAGGTGGAAGATAAAATAGTGGAAATAACTGATGCAGAGCAAAATAAAGAAAAAAGAATGAAAAGAACAGAGGACAGTCTCAGAGACCTCTGGGACAACCTTAAATGCACCAACAATCGAATTATAGGGGTGTCAGAAGAAGAAGAGAAAAAGAAAGGGACTGAGAAAATATTTGAAGAGATTATAGTTGAAAACTTCCCCAATATGGGAAAGGAAATAGTTAATCAAGTCCAGGAGGCACAGAGAGTCCCATACAGAATAAATCCAAGGAGAAATACACCAAGACACATATTAATCAAACTGTCAAAAATTAAACACAAAGAAATCATATTAAAAGCAGCAAGGGAAAAACAACAAATAACACACAAGGGAATCCGCATCAGGTTAACAGCTGATCTCTCAGCAGAAACTCTACAAGCCAGAAGGGAGTGGAAGGACATAATTAAAGTGATGAAGGAGAGAAACCTGCAACCAAGATTACTCTACCCAGCAAGGATCTCATTCAGATTTGTTGGAGAAATTAAAAGTTTTACAGACAAGCAAAAGCTGAGAGAGTTCAGCACCACCAAACCAGCTTTACAATAAATGCTAAAGGAACTTCTCTAGGCAAGAAACACAACAGAAGGAATATACCTACAATAACGAACCCAAAGCAATTAAGGAAATGGGAATAGGAACATACATATCAATAATTACCTTAAATGTAAATGGACTAAATGCTCCCATCAAAAGACACAGAGTGGCTGAATGGATACAAAAACAAGACCCATATATATGCTGTCTACAAGAGACCCACTTCAGACCTAGAGACACATACAGATTGAAAGTAAGGGGATGGAAAAAGATATTCCATGCAAATGGAAATCAAAAGAAAGCTGGAGTAGCAATTCTTATATCAGACAAAATAGACTTTAAAATAAAGACTATTAGAAGAGACAAAGAAGGACACTACATAACGATAAAGGGATCGATCCAAGAAGAAGATATAACAATTGTAAATATTTATGCACCCAACATAGGAGCACCTCAATACATAAAGCAAATACTAACAGCCATAAAAGGGGAAATCGACAGTAACACAATCATAGTAGGGGACTTTAACACCCCACTTTCACCAAAGGACAGATCATCCAAAATGAAAATAAATAAGGAAACACAAGCTTTAAATGATACATTAAACAAGATGGACTTAGATGATATTTATAGGACATTCCATTCAAAAACAACAGAATACACATTTTTCTCAAGTGCTCATGGAACATTCTCCAGGATAGATCATATCTTGGGTCACAAATCAAGCCTTGGTAAATTTAAGAAAATTGAAATTGTATCAAGTATCTTTTCCGACCACAATGCTCTGAGACTAGACATCAATTACAGGAAAAGATCTGTAAAAAATACAAACACATGGAGGCTAAACAATACACTACTCAATAACGAAGTGATCACTGAAGAAATCAAAGAGGAAATTAAAAAATACCTAGAAACAAATGACAATGGAGACACGACAACCCAAAACCTATGGGACGCAGCAAAAGCAGTTCTAAGGGGGAAGTTTATAGCAATACAATCCCACCTTAAGAAACTGGAAACATTTCGAGTAAACAACTTGACCCTGCACCTAAAGCAATTAGAGAAAGAAGAACAAAAAACCCCCAAAACTTGCAGAAGGAAAGAAATCATAAAGATCAGATCAGAAATAAATGAAAAAGAAATGAAGGAAACAATAGCAAAGATCAACCAAACTAAAAGCTGGTTCTTTGAGAAGATAAACAAAATTGACAAACCATTAGCCAGACTCATCAAGAAAAAAAGGGAGAAGACTCAAATCAATAGAATTAGAAATGAAAAAGGAGAAGTAACAACTGACACTGCAGAAATACAAAAGATCATGAGAGATTACTATAAGCAACTCTATGCCAATAAAATGGACAACCTGGAAGAAATGGACAAATTCTTAGAAATGCACAACCTGCCAAGACTGACTCAGGAAGAAATAGAAAATATGAATAGACCAATCACAAGCACTGAAATTGAAACTGTGATTAAAAATCTTCCATCAAACAAAAGCCCAGGACCAGATGGCTTCACAGGCGAATTCTATCAAACATTTAGAGAAGAGCTAACACCCATCCTTCTCAAACTCTTCCAAACAATATCAGAGGAAGGAACACTCCCAAACTCATTCTACGAGGCCACCATCACCTTGATACCAAAACCAGGCAAGGATGTCACAAAAAAAGAAAACTACAGGCCAATATCACTGATGAACATAGATGCAAAAATCCTCAACAAAATACTAGCAAACAGAATCCAACAGCACATTAAAAGGATCATACACCATGATCAAGTGGGGTTTCTTCCAGGAATGCAAGGATTCTTCAATATACGCAAATCAATCAATGTGATACACCATATTAACAAGTTGAAGGAGAAATACCATATGATCATCTCAATAGATGCAGAGAAAGCTTTCGACAAAATTCAACACCCATTTATGATAAAAACCCTGCAGAAAGTAGGTATAGAGGGAACTTTCCTCAACATAATAAAGGCCATATATGACAAACCCACAGCCAACATTGTCCTCAATGGTGAAAAACTGAATCCATTTCCACTAAGATCAGGAACAAGACAAGGCTGCCCACTCTCACCACTCTTATTCAACATAGTTTTGGAAGTTTTAGCCACAGCAATAAGAGAAGAAAAGGAAATAAAAGGAATCCAAATTGGAAAAGAAGAAGTAAAGCTGTCACTGTTTGCAGATGACATGATACTATACATAGAGAATCCTAAAGATGCTACCGAAAAACTACTAGAGCTAATCAATGAATTTGGTAAAGTAGCAGGATACAAAATTAATGTACAGAAATCTCTGGCATTCCTGTACACCAATGATGAAAAATCTGAAAATGAAATCAAGAAAACACTCCCATTTACCATTGCAACAAAAAGAATAAAATATCTAGGAATAAACCTACCTAAGGAGACAAAAGACCTGTATGCAGAAAATTATAAGACACTGATGAAAGAAATTAAAGATGATACAAATAGATGGAGAGATATACCATGATCCTGGATTGGAAGAATCAATATTGTGAAAATGACTCTACTACCCAAAGCAATCTACAGGTTCAATGCAATCCCTATCAAACTACCACTGGCATTTTTCACAGAACTAGAACAAAAAATTTCAAAATTTGTTTGGAAAAACAAAAGACCCCGAATAGCCAAAGCAATCTTGAGAACAAAAAACAGAGCTGGAGGAATCAGGCTCCCTGACTTCAGACTATACTACAAAGCTACAGTAATTAAGACAGTGTGGTACTGGCATAAAAACAGACAGATAGATCAGTGGATCAGGATAGAAAGCCCAGAGATAAACCCACGCACATATGGCCAACTTATCTTTGATAAAGGAGGCAGGAATGTACAGTGGAGAAAGGACAGCCTCTTCAATAAGTGGTGCTGGGAAAACTGGACAGGGACATGTAAAAGTTTGAGATTAGATCATTCCCTAACACCATACACAAAAATAAGCTCAAAATGGATTAAAGACTTAAATGTAAGGCCAGACACTATCAAACTCTTAGAGGAAAACATAGGTAGAACACTCTATGACATAAATCACAGCAAGATACTTTTGGACCCACCTCCTAGAGAAATGGAAATAAAAACAAAGATAAACAAATGGGACCTAATGAAACTTCAAAGCTTTTGCACAGCAAAGGAAACCATAAACAAGACCAAAAGACAACCCTCAGAATGGCAGAAAATATTTGCAAATGAAGCAACTGACAAATGATTAATCTCCAAAATTTATAAACAGCTCATGCAGCTCAATAGCAAAAAAACAAACAACCCAATCCAAAAATGGGCAGAAGACTTAAATAGGCATTTCTCCAAAGAAGATATAGAGACTGCCAACAAACACATGAAAGAATGCTGAACATCATTAATCATTAGAGAAATGCAAATCAAAACTACAATGAGATATCATCTCACACCAGTCAGAATGGCCATCATCAAGAAATCTAGAAACAATAAATGCTGGAGAGGGTGTGGAGAAAAGGGAACACTCTTGCACTGCTGGTGGGAATGTGAATTGGTACAGCCACTATGGAGAACAGTATGGAGGTTCCTTAAAAAACTACAAATAGAACTACCATATGACCCAGCAATCCCACTACTAGGCATATACCCTGAGAAAACCATAATTCAAAAAGAGACATGTACCAAAGTGTTCACTGCAGCTCTATTCACAATAACCCAGAGCTGGAAACAACCTAAGTGTCCATCATCGGATGAATGGATAGAGAAGATGTGGCACATATATACAATGGAATATTACTCAGCCATAAAAAGAAACGAAACTGAGCTATTTGTAATGAGGTGGATAGACCTAGAGTCTGTCATACAGAGTGAAGTAAGTCAGAAAGAGAAAGACAAATACCGTATGCTAACACATATATACGGAATTAAAAAAAAAATGTCATGAAGAACCTAGGGGTAAGACGGGAATAAAGACACAGACCTACTAGAGAATGGACTTGAGGATATGGGGAGGGGGAAGGGTAAGCTGTGACAAAGTGAAAGAGAGGCATGGACATATATACACTACCAAACGTAAGGTAGATAGATAGTGGGAAGCAGCCGCAGAGCACAGGGAGATCAGCTCGTGCTTTGTGACCGCCTGGAGGGGTGGGATGGGGAGGGTGGGAGGGAGGGAGATGCATGAGGGAAGGGATGTGGGAACAGATGTATATGTATGACTGATTCACTTTGTTATATAGCAGAAACTAAAAAAAAAAAAACAGAAATTGTATCTCTAATATTCTAGTTTCCAACTTCTAATCTAGTTTTAACAGAAATGTTGTTGATATTGATTACTATTAAATATTAAACAATAAACATTAAAAAAATAAAATAAAATAAAATAAAATAAAAAGGCAACCCTGAATGCTCCTCAGACAATAAAAGAGTCTTTCTCTTAATGTGGACATGGGGAAAAGGTTTTTACTATTCATAGTCAATATATTTTTCTTTGATCCTTGAACTTCTATTTGCTTCCAGTACTCTTAAAAAATTATGTATGATTTATATTTTATAAAATGTACAGATCTTAAAAGTACAGTTGGATGAATTTTGACAAATATGTACACTTGGGAATGTTCAGACTATATGGAATATTTCCATTAGCCCAGAAAATTCCTTGTCAACCAACATGTTCCCTACAATTAATGGAGCCATTCAGTGTTATGATTTCTATTATTATTTTATGAATTATTCATGCTTTTCATGTAGCAGTACTGCATTCCTTTTTATTGCTTGTTTTTATCCATTCTCTTCCTGAGGTACATTTCGTTTTTCCAGTTTTGTTCTCTCCTGCTATTTTGTGTTTAATAATATACAAATCTAATATGTTTTTACTTAAAACCAGTTTGTTAATTTCTCATCTGTCATATCAGCCAAAATTGAAGTCTAACAGTTGCCCATTTAGGGGAGATTATGGAGCAGCCAGAACTCATATATTCTGCTGGATGGAATGTAAATTATTATAATCACTTTGGAGAACAATTTGGTAATATTTAAGAAAGCTGTAGAGATGCATTCTCCATTAGCCAGTAATTCCACCCCTACTTACATATTTTAAAGAAACTCTCAGATATATGAATAAGGAAACATCTACAAAAATGTTGACAGCACCATTCTTTATAAAACCTAAAACATCAAAACAGCATCAATGTGTTGTCAGAGAAGAATGGAAAAATTTTGATATATATCCTTAAATTGAACACTATTTGGCAATGAAAATAAGTGTGGGTTACTTGTATCTACTTGGATAATTCTCACAAATATAATATTAAGCAAACAAGTTTAAAAGAATGTTATGATATTTTTAAATGTATTTAAAACAACAAAATAGGACATATGTAGAAAAAAACAAGAAATATGTAAAAATGATAATCATCATATGGGGAATAACAGTTACCTCTGCAGAAGCTGGAGAGACATAAGAGACAGGAAGCTTCAACTAATTTTCTTTAAGCCGGGCTGCAGATACATGAGTGGTCACTATAATATTCCTTGTGTCTTCTATTATGTCTGAAATATTTAGCAATAATAACACATTTTCTTTCATGATACTAAACCACCCAGAAGTGAACACATAATTCAACAAATTCCTAAGAGGATCTTTCAGAAAGTATATTAAAATTAAAAGAGTTTAAGCAAGGACGTTTGGGAAACACTGAAGGGGCAGAACTTCCAGATTACTGATTCTCTGAATCAGCATTGCAAACAGTCAAACCTGCTGCGTGAGGGACTGAGTAGCTACTGAAGAGGATCTGGTACCTTCTCAGGACCTGAAGGTTTGCTTTCCAAAGACATTTTCAGATGGATCCTTTTTACTATTTATGCTAAAACATACCATTTAAATAGATGAGAATGTATATGCACATATAGATAATTCAAGGAGAGTGGTATACTGGTAAGTGTTTAACAACCAGCTTAGGGTGAGGAGGACTGATTTAGTAGGAGTGGTCAATTCCAACGTTGTAAACACTCCCACCACAGTTGATATACTACCAACTTGCTTTTGATGAATGCAAAGTTGGGAAGAGATGTGCACATCGGCTGGTACCAGCCAGCTCTGGCACATCACGGTGGGAGACAGGTGTCAGAGAAGACTTCTCCTGAGATGGGAGAAGTCTGATACAGTGGAAGTCACCCATGGCCCAACATGATACTAGGATTTTCCCAATGATCAAACTAACGTAAAGTGATTCAAAAACTACACTGAAAGAAGGGTAAAAGAGGAGAAGAGAACTTAATGGAAAAATTTAACAGTATTTCTTATGTGAAATTAAAAGTAAAAATTTGCAACCTTGGGACTTCCCTCGTGGTGCAGTGGTTAGGAATCCATCTGCCAATGGGGGGGACACAGGTTCATGCCCTGGTCCAGGAAGACCCCACATGCCTTGGAGCAACTAAGCCCATGTGCCACAACTACTGAGCCTGAGCTCTAGAGCCCATGAGCCACAACTACTGAGCCCACGTGCCACAACTACTGAAGCCCATGTGCCTAGAGCCTGTGCTTTGCAACAAGAGAAGCCACCGCAATGTGAAGCCCGCTCACTGCAACAGAGTTGCCCCCTGCTCACCACAACTAGAGAAAGCCTGCACACAGCAACGAAGACCCAATGTAGCCAAAAATAAATTAATTAATTTTAAAAAAATTTGCAACCTTTCCTGCATTTCAGAGGCTAAGTCTTATCCTTCTGGAAATCAGATCTATTTCCAATAAAATGCTCCAATGTCTTGAATACTCTAAGTCGGTGGTAGTGCATTATTATACAAGGAAATGATGGTGTCCTTGATAGAAAAACGTCAACAAATACAAGTAAAAGAGTTCAGCTAATAAGAAAAGTTGCAGAGATGTACGGACTTGTTTACATACGGAGATTACACAGAGTTAGTTTCTCAATTCCCAAAGGTAGGTCAGAGGTAGGATGCACAGCTGTGTGTGATTCCATGCATGAGAAGGAATAAAACCAGGTTAGAGAAGTTTCTCGTGCATTCAATTAGTGGTTTTTGATCCTCTTGGCCCTCCTCCTCAGCACTGAATTGTGGGAAAGAATCAGGCTACAACTGTACCTGCTTAACAGGTTCATGAATCAACTGTAAAGCAACCCCTAACACGTTTCTTAACGCTTTCTGAGAATCAGAGGTCAATTTTCCAGGCTATTCCTTAAGCACATCCAGACTTCAGGAGTCCTGGAGGATCATTCCTAGAGGTAGATTAAGAAGTACTTTTTTTTTTTTTTTTTTTTTTTTTTTGCAGTACGCGGGCCTCTCACTGTTGTGGCCTCTCACATTGCGGAGCACAGGCTCCGGACACACAGGCTCAGCGGCCATGGCTCACGGGCCCAGCTGCTCCATGGCATGTGGGATCTTCCCGGACCGGGGCACGAACCCGTGTCCCCTGCATCGGCAGGCGGACTCTCAACCACTGCGCCACCAGGGAAGCCCAAGAAGTACTTTGTGGTGAGATTAAAATCTCACATAATGTGGGAAATTCTGTGATTAAATCCCATTTTTTTGTGAACCTATACCTTCAGCTCAGCACCTTAGACACCTACAGTCGTTAAATGATTCAATATGCAAATTTTTCTTTAACCCTAGATTAAAACTAGAAAGATGATCGAATCTCGAAAGCTTCTTTTTTAGGGTAAAACAGGATGAAACCCTGAACAAAGTGATTTTCCTAGGGGGACTTAAGAATATTACTATACCAGCTTCTTTGTTAAAGATTTAACATCAGATAAAATTTCTAAAATTTTCAGTTGGGAATGTCCTATACACGGAGCTGGCTTATAGTAAATATTGCTACATGTATAGCTTTAAAAAACACTTCCATTTTTTCCAGAGACCCATAAAAATAAATTTTGCTCTTCTCATTGTTTAATAATAGATTTTTAATTACTGCTTATTTTTTCCTTGGGAATTGGGAGGTTTGTTTCATTTTCTGTCTACTTTACAGAAAAATAATATACTCAAGAATTTATTTTTTTCAAGGATTTGTGAATACATTTTCCTTGTGTTTATTCCAGGGTCTCTCCATCTATCAAGGCTTTAAGGCATGTGTGACACAAATAGTAATTCCAAAGAGATCTGCTTTAGTAATTTTTCTCAGATACCACACTATTGACTGTTAGGTTATTTCTTAACCTGTCTTTATACCCTCAACTGAAATGCATTTAAGAATGTATTTTTTTGGAGGTTATTTTCTTAACCTGTCTTTATACCCTCAACTGAAATGCATTTAAAAATGTATTTTTGAGTTCTTCCCTGGTGGCACAGTGATTAAGAATCTGCCTGCCAGTGCAGGGGACAGGGGTTCAAGCCCTGGTCCAGGAAGATCCTACATGCCGTGGAGCAACTAAGCCCGAGTGCCACAACTACTGAGCCCAAGCACCACAACCACTGAAACCCATGTGCCTAGAGCCTGTGCTCTGCAACAAGAGAGGCTACAGTAATAACAAGCCCATGCACTGCAATGAAGAGTAGCCCCCGCTTGCCACAACTAGAGGAAGCCTGGGCACAGCAACGAAGACCCAGTGCAGCCAAAAATAAGTAAATTAATTAATTTTTAAAAATAATGTATTTTTTCATAAATTTGAACTGATGCCTAAAATTTTTGAAAAGAAAGGTTTTTTCCCTAATCTTTTTGTGTATAAACACTACTTGAAATGTCACCAAGACTAATCAACTAAAAAGTAGCCCCATTGTGAAAATTACTGACTTTTTGGAAAAAAACATGTACTCCTTTAAATAATATTTTTTCACTCAATAGTTTACCTACAAGGGAAACTTTCAATTAATACCGTAACAGTTTCTTGAATCTCAAAGAGGAGCAGTTTGCCTGAATTGACCCAGGTTAATTACAGTAGATGGAGACAATCTCTCCCAAAGCAACTAGATCAGCCTAAACCATTAATTAAGATTTATTTATTCCTTGATAGTCTAAAGGGGTTTTTTGGGGTCTTTCAGACTCCCATTTAAAAGAAATTTTGCTATTTCTTTGTATCCTTCTGTATTGTTTTTCTTTTTTTAAACATCTTTATTGGAGTATAATTGTTTTACAATGGTGTGTTAGTTTCTGCTTTATAACAAAGTGAATCAGCTATACATATACATATATCCCCATATGTCTTCCCTCTTGCATCCCCCTCCCCCCCATCCCACCCCTCTAGATGGTCACAAAGCACCGAGCTTATTTCCATGTGCTATGCGGCTTGATGCAAAGAAAATATGCTGTTTTTGGAATAGGAGAAATATATATACAATGTTCCTACAGAGGCTAATCTTTCAGCTGCTGTCAACCAATACCTTGATGGCGTTGAACTGACAGCTAGTTGAGAACTTTGTAGTTACCTTTCAAGGCATAAGTGAGACAGAGATAAAGGAGGAAGATGGTAGAGAGAAAGGCAAAGAGCAAAGACTTATCTTCCCCTCGTTCAAAACACTGTCTCTGGGACATCTGTTTCAGATGCATTTTCTCATGTTGCCTTCAGAAAACGAACCAAAATGACAGTAAAGAGATAAAAAAGGTAAATGTCATAATTCTGTAAGGATAAAGAGAATTGTAGAAGAGATAAGAGCAGACAGGTCCAAAAACAAATTTTTTTAAAATAAATTTATTTATTTATTTATTTTTGGCTGTGTTGGGTCTTCGTTGCTGCACGCGGGCTTTCTCTAGTTGCAGTGAGCGGGGGCTACTCTCCGTTGTGGTGCACTGGCTCCTCATTGTGGTGGCTTCTCTTGTGCAGCACAGGCTCTAGGTACACGGGCTTCAGTAGTTGTGGCACACAGGCTTCAGTAGTTGTGGTGCTTGAGCTCAGTAGTTGTGGCACACGGGCTTAGTTGCTCTGCAGCATGTGGCATCTTCCTGGACCAGGGCTTGAACCTCTGTCCCCTGCATTGGCAGGCAGATTCTTAACCACTGTGCCACTATAGAGGTTCCCCCCAAAATTTAGAAATAGAAGAACAGACAGATGAGTGATAAAGGATTTAACTGGCTTGAGAAAGCTGAAAGTCACCTGCCTTCACAAAAAGCAAATCTGCTGGCTCTACAAAACAAAACGGCTTATTCAACATCTTGTAATAACCTCTAATGGAAAAGAATCTGAAAAAGAATATATATTCTTTTGCTGTACACCTGACACTAACACAACATTGTAAAACAACTATACTTCAATTTAAAAAAAAAAGGCTGAGGAACTGAAAGTGGGGAGCAGATAGGGCTTGAAACAAAAGGGATAATTTAGATACCCTAGAAAAAGCTGTTCAATAATAGATCCTTCCCCTACCTTGTGCCCCAGAATTGAGCACACTCTTGAGAAGAGGAATGGATGCTGGATTGAGGATAGTGGGAGCCATATTCTTACCATACTCCATCCCCAGTCCTAGACAAGAAGGAAGGAAGGAGAGGAGGAAGGAGGGCAATTTTACTTCCTTTTACACACCTTATGGTGTAATAATGAAGTACTGAGATCTTCACTTGGATTGAAACAGACATCTCTCTTGGGACGCTGTGGCACATGACTCAAATGAGCCAATAATTAAAAACTCATTTCTACTTAGCTTCGAACTTCATTATGAGGATTACAGCTTTTTAATTTTTTACACATTTTCTTAATTATGTTTTGCTTTGTGCAATATTAAAATTAGTTTTAATTTCCTATCCATTTGCTGACTGAGAGTGGGGAGATACAGTCTGAAAGTGGAGTGGATGCTTAAAAATGTAGCAGCCTATGCTAACACATATATATGGAATTTAAGGAAAAAAATGTCATGAAGAACCTAGGGGTAAAACAGGAATAAAGACACAGACCTACTTGAGAATGGACTTGAGGATATGGGGAGGGGGAAGGGTAAGCTGTGACAAAGCGAGAGAGAGGCATGGACATATATACACTAGCAAACATAATGTAGATAGCTAGTGGGAAGCAGCCGCATAGCACAGGGAGATCAGATCGGTGCTTTGTGACTGCCTGGAGGGGTCGGATAGGGAGGGTGAGAGGGAAGGAGATGCAAGAGGAAAGGGATATGGGAACAGATGTATATGTATAACTGATTCACTTTGTTATAAAGCAGAAACTAACACACCATTGTGAAGCAATTATACTCCAATAAAGTTGTAAAAAAAAAAAGAAAAAAAAATGTAGCAGCCACAGAAATGGATACCTGGTAAACACATTTCCTTTGTAAAAATGTCAATTAAGTTAAATTTATATTGGATCTCTAAGACTAGATTCCAGCCATCTTAAGAATCAATAACAATCAGTATTAATTCTAGGAATCAAGATGATCATTTAGAGTATATTTATTCCAAGTGAATAAAAGGCACATGACTTGAGTCCACAGGAAAATAATCACAGACAAGCTTAAATGCAAGGAATGATGTCATCTAAACCAGCTTCATCTCCTAGAATAGTGACAAAACCCAGGAGTGCAGTCAGCAATGTATAAGAAATGTACAGAATGCTTTATCCCCAATCCTGTTACTTGACAGATTAAAGGTGCTCATTCCCACATGTTAATATGGCACCATAGGTTTGATGTGATTCTTCATTATTAAAAAGCAAGCAAACAAACAAAAAAGCAGGCCACAAAATTTTACAGAATTAGCAGTAATGGTTATTTGTTCCAAGTGGATTTTCATCAGTTACTGTGAACCGCCAGATGTGGTTGGCCATTTGCATGTTTCCATGAGCTCTTTTCTCATAAAGATTTCTAAAATGTATGATTTCAAAAATAATTTTATCCCAAACCAGCTTATGTCAAAAGAGAAATCATTTCTCTCCCTCTCATATTCTCTCTCTCTCTCTCTTTACATCCCAGTTGATAAGATGTTCATACTACCATGGACATAGATATAACTACAATGAAATAAACTGTTTCCTATAACACAGGGTTGCAGTTTATATTCTTCTCTCAGAACTCTTCTTTTCAAGGATAATTCTTTAAGTTATATTTACTTAAAGAAATAATAAAGTATTTTATGGAGAAAGATGTTATGAAATTTTTCAAATAAAATAAATACACTTTTCTTGACATTATTTTAATGTTCAACATGTCTATGATCTAGAGATTATTTTCCTTTCTATATTCATATATACTGTTAGTTTTCATTTCTTCCTTTTAGAGTTACTGTTACCTTATAATTACTATACACATATGATACATGCATTCCTACATATATGTGGGTTTTAAAACATGAATGAAAAGATGTACATAGGAAGACAAAATAGGAGTAAAGATAAAGGACACCAAATTAAAACAGTAACAAATATGGTAAATATTAATCCAACTATATCAATAATCATTTTGCATGCCAATGGTCTAAATGCACAAAACAAAGATGGAGATTATTAGAGTGGATCAAAAAACATGACCCTACTACATGTTGTCTACAAGAAACCCACTTTAAATATAAAGACTATTCAGATTAAAGTAAATGGACGGCGAAATAAAAACCATGCTAATGTTAATGAAAAGAAAGAAAGCAAGGGAAGCTATATTAATTTCAAAAAGAGCAAACTTCAAAACAAGAAACATCATTAGGGATAAAGAAGGGCATTACCTAGTGATAAAGAGGTCAATTCTCCTAGAAGACAAAACAATCTTTAAGGTGTATATGTTTAACATCAGGGTGTCAAACTCCACGGGGCAAAAATTGATAGAACTGCAAGGAGAAATAGAAGCATCTACTATCACAGTTGGAGACTTCAAAAAACCCTCTATCAGAAACAAACAGAAGTAGCAGGCAGAAGCACATAGTTGAGTTCACCAACATCACCATCAATCAATTGGACATAATTGACATCTATAGACTAGTTTATCTAACAACAGCAAAGCACACAGACCTCTCAAGCTCACATGGAACATTCTCCAAGACAGACTACACACCTGGCCATAAAACACACTTTATCAAATTTTAGAAATATAAATCATAAAATGGCTGCTTTCAGACCACAGTGGAATTAAACTAGAAATCAATAACAGAAATATAACTGAGAAATCCCAACATACATGGAGATTAAGCAACACACTTCTAAATAACACATGGATCAAAGAAGAAATCGCAAGAGAAATTTTAAAATATTTTGAACTAAGTGAAAATTAAAATACAACTTATCAAAATTTGGGGGGCACAGAGCAAGAAATGCTTATAGGGAACATACAGAATTCAATGCATATAGTAGAAAAAACAAGAGATCTAAAATCAGTCACCTAAGTTTCTACCTTAGAAAACTAGAAAAAAAAAAGAGCCAATTAAACCCAAAGTAAGCAGAAGTAAAGTAGTAATAAGAATTAGAATAGAAATCACTGAAACTGAAAAGAGGAAATCAATAAAGAAAACCAATTAAACCAAAAGCTGATCATTTGAAATGTTCAATAAAATCACTAAGCCTCTGGTCAGGCTTAGAAACCTAAATCTGAATCTTACCACTGGCCACATAGGAGAAAAAAAGACCCTAAAGGCAGCAGTGCCAGACTTTCACAGAGATGGTTAGTCCATTCTCTCAGTGGAATATGTGCCAACTGACTTTCTCAATATATCTAAAGGGGAGAAGAAAAAGAATAGAGAAAGATGAAGGTGCTCTTTCTGTGGGCATGAGTCTGATTCAACACACCTTTTTTCTGCCACTGGGGACAAGGGACAGAAGAGAGAGCCATAACCATTTATGCAGCCTCTAAACACAATTTCACCTACCCACTTGCAAAAGTATCCCAACTAAGGTCATATAATCATATAATCTTACCACTCAGATGAATAGCCCATTTTCCTCCTCGGGCAGAGAAAAAGGAGAGTTTCTTTGAGACCTTTCTTCCCATCCTATCCCAACCACCCTCAACTCCACCAAACCCCTCACCTTCTCACCCTGAACCAGCACCCAGCAGAGAACCTTTAAAATAGAACGAAGTTTGATCTTCACTAATGTAACTCCTTCATTTTGCCACTGTGGATGCTGAGGGTCAAAAAGATGAAGCAACCTTTCCAACAAGCTAATTCCTGCCAGTGTCACCTTTACTTATTAACACTGAAGCAGTCATCTGTATTATAATTTTTATCACAGTTAGAAAATTCCTTAAATGTCCTCTGCTTATATGGGTTCATATAAAATCTTGAACCTTGATAATAATAAATGAAACAATGTTTTAATAACCCATATTTTAATATCATGAATTGTGTTTTTATACTAGAGGATCAATCACAGTCAAGGCTTCCATACCTGGGAGTGAAACATAAAGTATTTTTTTGTAAATCAATAATTTTCTGTAATTAAGCCACATCCAGAAGGAAAATAAATAAATCAGCCAATTATTCTTTTTATTGCCATTAGCCAGGATTGCATTTTTAATTTGCCACTGTGCACTGCTAATATACTTTAGATTTTGTTAATTTTCATTAGTTTTAGGAAAATGTCTTATGATAGTGTTATGGCCTGAATTGTGTAACATCAAAATTCATACGTTGAAACCACGCCCCCCAATGTGACTATATTTGGACATAAGGCCTCTATACACGTAATTAAGATTATATGAGGTCTTAAAGGTGGGGCTATAATCCCAAATGACTGGTGCTCTTGTAAGAAAAGGAAGAGTCACCAGAGATGTGTGCACAGTGGAAAGGCCATGTGAGACACAGCAAGAAGGTGGCTGTCTGTAAGCCAAGGAGAGAGGCCTCAGAAGACACTAACTCTGCCAACACTTTGATCTTGGACCTCCAGCATACAGAATTGTGAGAAAATTAATTTTTGTTTTTTAAGCTCAGCCTGTGAGGTTTTTTTTGGTTTGTTTGTTTGTTTGTTTTTTCAATATGTGGGCCTCTCACTGTTGTGGCCTCTCCCGTTGCAGAGCACAGGCTCCACATGCGCAGGCTCAGTGGCCATGGCTCAGAGGCCCAGCCACTCTGCGGCATGAAGTGCATAGTGACAGCAGTGATGAGCACCAGTCCAGGGTGGCTGAGCCTGGCAGAGTGGCAATCTTATGCCAGGGCAGCAGTGGCCAACTTCAGGAGAAGGCCAGCATATTTCAGAAGGGATCATAGGAGATTCATAGTTGTGATTAGAATATGTTTAAGTATCTAGAAGGATGTATATGGGCTCAGAGCTACTGAGATCTTCCCAGACCGGGGCACGAACCCGTGTCCCCTGAATCGGCAGGCGGACTCTCAACCACTGTGCCACCAGGGAAGCCCCAGCCTGTGGTATTTTGTTATAGCAGTCCAAGAAGACTAATACAGAGAACTATTTTTGTGAACTTGTAACCACTTGCCAAACAAAAATTATTTTCTTTGAAAATTTTACAATTGGAGGGACAAATGATACCATATATGCTTTATTATAATGTACTTAAGAAAATCAAATAAAGAAATATGGACCTATAGCAATTGAAAAACTGAAAATGCTTCTTTTGATGGATGGCAATGCTTGTTATTATTTTTGCTTATAGTCCCCAGGATAATAATATTATTAAATTGCATAAAGTTTTAACGTTTGATTTTTAAAAAATCAAATGTAGGGTTGAAAATACTTGTATTCCAGTCTCTCAATATGTAATATGGAAAATGGCATACTACTTACTATTAACATTTTAAAATATTTCCATACATGTCTTTCACAGAGTCAAGGGACTGGACTTTAAACGGATATAAGAGTTCATTATATGGTAAAAATAATAACTTAGGAGTGTATATTATATGTCTTATATATGTTATTTTATCTTATTCCTACTATGATATAAGTAAGCAGAGAAGGTATGAGCGCCCCTATTGCACTGTCCAGGAAATAAAAGCTCAGAATGGTGAAGAGTTAGCTAGCAGGGCTCACTGTAAGTGAGCATTATTCAGAATTAGAATCCTGATCTTTTGATGTATACATTGCTGTTTTACCTATCACTCCATACTGATTTACTTCTCACTCTGCTTTATTACTAATAAAAAGAATTTACCTAAAACTTATTTTCCCAATATGGTTAAATACACACATCTAATTTACACCCATCTTATAGTTTCTGGATTTATTTATTAATTAAACACTATTTTCTTCATCCTTCCTCTGGCAAATTTATCATTCCCCATGGGTCACAAAGAGTACAATCATTATTTTTCATTGCATATTCTCAGGGTTAGAGGAAAGAGACATTTGTTCTTGTGATAGAAGAGGGGAAATGAAGAACTATTGAAGGTAATGTTTTATTCTCTAGGCTTGAAGGTCACATGTCTAGGAATGCCCCCAAAGTGCCATGACTCTGAGCCCATATACACTCTTCTAGATACTTAAACATATTCTAATCACAACTATGAATCTCCTACGATCCCTTCTGAAATATGCTGGCCTTCTCCTGAAGTTGGCCACTGCTGCCCTGGCATAAGATTGCCACTCTGCCAGGCTCAGCAACCCTGGACTGATGCTCATCACTGCTGTCACTATGCTAAGTGTGTCTGACCACATACTAAGCCATAGAACTAAGACCAGGTTGGATCTTTTAATGCCTTACTGAAGATTCAGTGATCATGGGGAAAATTATAACTCAGAGAGTAAATTATCAACCTCTGCTGTATATACATGATCTCAGAGCCCCCAAGTTCATTCCCATTTTCAGGGTCATACAGTATTCCTAGGCACTGGTCACACACACACACATGTCAGCAACAACTAACACCTCTATTCAGTGTCCTGACTTCCATCACACCTGTAAGTACAGTAGCTCCTATCCCAAGACCTCATCTGAAAGAAAACTTTCCTTTTCATCCTACTATGAGCTTTAACTTCTTGTCACAGGATCTCCATTTTTCCTGGTTGGTTAACTGAAGGAATATCTTCTCCCTTAAGCAGAAACCCCTCCCCACCTTCACAGAGATGTGGCATTTTCCACTGGCCCCAATAGAACCATCATATCTGAACACAGTAGCCCTGTACCAAGTCATTTCTCAGCATCCTTGTCATCCAGTCTTAGACAACACCACTGATTAGAAATCAAAGGTCCACAAAAACGTTTACACTCAAAAACAAATGGCTTTCCTTTTTCTAGTTTCTTTCCACTATGTCTAAAATTATGTCTATCTCTTTCCTGAAACCCTCTACATCTGAGATCCTCATTCCAGAAAACAGCTGCTCGAGCAGTAATACATGCCATCTCAAAGAATAAATTACAGTATACAAGCAGACTACTTTACAAATATATTCATAAAGCAGAAACACATCTCTCAAAGAAGGAGCAAAATCTGTAGAGACATGGCTTTGCCAGAAACTTATGCACAACAGTTAAACTCACCAAAGAGACTATAGCGTTTCTCAGTTTATAACATCTGCAGTCATGTTTACACACTGAGGAAAAGAAGCAGGGAAGAAAGAAAGAGATGCTAAAATGCAGAATAAGAGATCCATGCAGAAAAAATTCTCCTGGGAAGACTATAACTAGGAGATAGAAGGAGATGGAAGTTAGAACATTAAGTGGATAGATTAACCTCAGATAAGAGGAGACGCTGGTGAAGGCTTGGGAATAGAGGTCTGGGAAAAGACTAAACTAAAACTGAAACCTCTAATATGATCTTGGGAATGGATAGAAAAAAACACTAGATTTATTTCAATTCCACTTTTAGCACCTGGGTGGTTAGTAAAGAAGCCTCCTTACCTTCCTAAGTTTGAATTAACCTTATTAAAAAAAGGAGTATTATTGCACCCCTGTTTACTTCTCACATTAAGAAACAAATAGAAAATATGTGATCACAAAAAAATGGAAGAGAGCAAACTTTCATTAAAGTATATAATATCTTGTTCATAGTCAAGAGGGAATATATACGAGAAACCTTGTATGGTGGCTGGACAATTATAGAGCAGAGTCATTCATTCCAGGAGACAGAAGACAGGATTTCCTCCTCATTAGCTTGAATGTCTCATATTGAGTGTAGGTTAATCATTCAGTCTATGATATGGAACATGGGTCAGACTTTATGAAGGAGAGTCTGTGAGTCCACTAAAGCAGACCACCACCATGCCCACAATTCATCAAGGCTGCCTCCTCTCAGGACTGGCATAACAGATTATAGGAAAAAGAGAATAAATTTTGAAATATTCAGATTTTAATATTCTGGATCCTTTGTTTATTAGCAGTGAATTAGACACATACATAAACTCCTTTAACATATGGTAATAAAAGTGGTGCTTCACAAGTTTGCCAGCTTTTCTCTCTCTTGTCTTAGTGCGGCAACACTGGTATGAGTCACTGTAAATGACAGAACCACAAAAACAACATCAAGGGCAACCATGATCAAAATGTCTGGGGAGTCTAGGTATGCTATCTTCAGCTTGTCTATGTGGGAAGAAGCACTGGGCTTAGAAACCAGTCAGAAACTGGGGCAACGCCATAGAACCTCTCAATTGGAGCGCCTCATGACTCAGTTCTTGGCCCTCTCTCTGTATATTTTCTAACCCTGAATGTTTTCATTTGGGTCCCTGACCTTAAATTCCATCTTATGAGTTTCCTGGGGTGCCATAGCCTAGTACCACCAACTAAGTGACTTAAACCAACAGGAATTTATTGTCTCACAGCTCTAGAAACAAGATGGTCAAAATCAAGGTATCACTGTCGGTGGGAATGTAAATTGATACAGCCACTACGGAGAACAGTATGGAGGTTCCTTAAAAAACTAAAAATAGAATTACCATATGACCCAGCAATTCCACTACTGTGCATATAACCAGAGAAAACCATAATTCAAAAAGAGTAATGTACCACAATTTTCATTACAGCACTATTTACAATGGCTAGGACATGGAAGCAGCCTAAGTGTCCATTGACAGGTGAATGGATACAGAAGATGTGACACATGTATACAATGGAATATTACTCAGCCATAAAAAGAAATGAAACTGAGTTATTTGTAGTGAGGTGGATGGAGCTAGAGTCTGTCATACAGAGTGAAGTAAGTCAGAAAGAGAAAAACAAATACCGTATGCTAACACATATATATGGAATATAAAAAAAAATGTTTCTGAAGAACCTAAGGGCAGGACAGGAATAAAGATGCAGACGTAGAGAATGGACTTGAAGACATGGGGATGGGGAAGGGTAAACTGAGATGAAGTGAAAGAGTGGCATTGACATATACACACTACCAAATGTAAAGTAGATAGCTAGTGGGAAGCAGCCGCATAGTGCAGGGAGATAAGCTTGGTGCTTTGTGACCACCTAGAGGGGTGGGATAGGGAGGGGGGAGGGAGATGTAAGAGGGAAGAGATATGGGGATATATGTATATGTATAGCTGATTCAGTTTGTTATACGGCAGCAACTAACACAGTAATGTAAAGCAATTATACCTCAATAAAGATGTTAAAAAAAAAAATCAACGTGTCAGCCAGGCCATGTTCCCTCTGAAACCTGTAGGAGAATCCTTCTTTGCCTCTTTCCAGCTTCTGGCAGTTTGCTGGCAATACTTGGCTTTCCTTGGTTTGCAGCTGCCTCTTTCCAATCTCTGCCTTTGTCATCCCATGGTGTTCTCTTCTTGTGTGTCTGTATCTCTGTGTCTCTTCTTATGATGACACCAGTCATTTTGGATTTAGGGCTCAACGTACTTCAGTATGATCTCATCTTAACTTGACTAATTACACCTGCAATGACCATATTTCCAGAAAGTGTACATTCTAAGGTACTGGGGATTAAAACTGCAACATATCATTTTAAGAGGTACAATTAAACCTATAACACCACTAATATACTTGTGATTCCCAAATTCATATCTTTAATATGGATTGACCCTGAGCAATCTCTCAGTTGCCTACTTGGCATTTCCATTTGGATACCTAAGTAGGCAACTCAACATGTGCAAAACGTATTAATGTCCCAACTTCCCACCTCTAAACCTTTCCTTTCTCAGCCTTCTTCATCTCAGTAAATGGGGCTAACGTCTGCCTCATTGTTCAATTTAAAAGTCTAAAAGTCGTCGGTTGTTCTTCCCTTACTCTCATCTCTTGCATGTTTTCTAGCAACAGCTTTTTCTCACTCTTCTACCTCCCGGATGGAAGCTAAGTCATCCATTTCTCTTGTCTATTCTGCCACCACACAGGTCCAAATCACCATGGAATACAAAAAAACTAGCCTCCAAATTTATTTCCTTATATCATTGTCTTTCTATAATCCATTTTTTCATAACAGCAGAGTAAGTTTCTAAAAAGATAAATCAAATAATGACATTCCTCTTCTTGAAATGCTCAAAATCTTCCTGTCATTTAGAATGACTTTTATGTATTTATTTTTGTTTTTGGCTGCGTTGGGTCTTTGTTGCTGCACTCAGGCTTTGTCTAGTTGCGGTGAGCGGGGGCTACTCTTCATTGCAGAGCACGGGCTTCAGGCACGCAGGCTTCAGTTGTTGTGGCTCGTGGACTGAGTAGTTGTGGCTCATGGGCTCTAGAGTGCAGGCCCTGTAGTTGTGGCGCATGGGCTTAGTTGCTCTGCAGCATGTGGGATCTTCCTGGACCAGGTCTCGAACCTGTGTCCCCTACATTGGCAGGCAGATTCTTAACCACTGTGTCACCAAGGAAGTCCCTAAAATGGCTTTTATACTTCTCACTATGGTCCACCAGGACTAACAAGGCTTGAATCCAACCCCATCATCTCATACCACTACCCTGTTGCTTGACGGAGTCATGCTTGGGGGTCACTGGTTCTAAAAACTCTCTTGTTCAAATTGTCCAGGGTCCAAATATGAGGTGCTCATAAGGATGCAAATGGGGTTGGAAGGAGTGGAGGAGGAGGGAGAGGAGAAGAAAAGCACAGTAACTGGCATTTCATGGTTGCAGAGGAGATATGGAGTCCACCCAGCTTAATAGATCCACTTTAAAAAATCCTTCTTTTTTTTTTAATCTTTATTGGAGTATAATTGCTTTACAATGGTGTGTTAATTGCTGCTGTATAATAAAGAGAATCAGCTATACGTATACATATATCCCCATATCCCCTCCCTCTTGCATCTCCCTCCCACCCTCCCTATCCCACCCTTCTAGGTGGTCACAAAGCATCAAGCTGATCTTCCTGTGCTATGCGGCTGCTTCCCACTAACTATTTATTTTACCTTTGGTAATGTGTATATGTCCACTTTCTCAACTTCGTCCCAGCTTACCCTTCCCCCTCCCCGTGTCCTCAAGTACATTCTCTATGTCTGAATCTTTATTCCTGTCTTGCCCCTAGGTTCTTCAGAACAAGTTTTGTTTTGTTTTTAGATTCCATATATATGTGTTAGCATATGGTATTTGTTTTTTTTCTTTCTGACTTACTTCACTTTGTATGAAAGACTCTAGGTCCATCTACCTCACTCCAAATAACTCAATCTAGTTTCTTTTTATGGCTGAGTAATATTCTATTAAACAATCCTTGTTTCACCTGTCTTCATACCACTACTTTCCACGTTATCTGATACCTCCAAGTTCTGAGCATTGCAACTGGATTATCTTTTACTGATACTTAAGTTGAGGTATATTTTCCCTCTGCCAGGTCAGGTATTTATCCTCAACTGACTTTTTTTTAAGATTTTTTTGATGTGGACCATTCTTAAAGTCTTTATTGAATTTGTTATAACATTGTTTCTGCTTTATGTTTTGGTTTTTTGGCTGCAATGCATATGGGACCTTAGCTCCCCAATCAGGGATCAAACTCACACCCCCTGCATTGGAAGGTGAAGTCTTAACCACTGGACTGCCAGGACGGTACCATCTCCTCAACTGACTTTCTAGCTTACAAAATTCATAGCAATCTCTTGTCCACATGTCTCATTCTCTTTGGTCTTATGAATTGATACACTTTTAATTCTTAATTCTTCTTTAGTGAAGTTTGGGAAAGAGAGTAGATACATGAGTGTAATCAATCTGCCTGATTAATGGGAAGTATCCCTAACATTAATGGTGATTTCTCTGTTTCAACTCTTCTATTATAAGTGGCAGAAAACCCTTAGATTTGGGACAAAGTAAACACTATATCATCTGTATAAGATCAATGAATTGGGTGATAATTAAGAGCAGTGTTTCTCAACTTCAGCACTGTTCTCATTTGGTAACAGATAACTCTTTGTTGTGGGGAGCCGTCCCATGCATTGGTAGGATATTTACCAGCATCCTTGGTCACTAACCACCCTCCAAGTCATGATGACAGAACATCTCCAGAGACTATTAGATGTCTCATGTGGGGGAAGGGGGAGGGGGGATTTCCCCTGGTTGAGAACCTCTTATTTAAAGATAAATTAGAGTACTGTTACCAGAGTAAGGAAGAAAGGAACAAGCACAAGAAAGATACTCTACTTCTTAATTTAATCAAAAACAAAAAAAACAATGACTTGGAAAACCTTGTAGAAAGACGTATTCTAATACTTTTGACTGTGTCAAAAGATACAAACTTCCAGCTATAAGATAACTAAGTCATGGGGATGTCATGTACAACATGATGACTATAGTTAATAACACTGTACTGCATTTTTGAAAGTTGCTAAAAGAGTAAATCTTAAAAGTTCTCATCACAAGAAAAAAATTATTTTTGTAATTGTATGTGGCGATAGATGTCACTTGACTTGTGGTGATCGTTTTGCAATTCATACAAATACCGATTATATTATACACCTGAAACTAATATAATATTATATGTCAATCACACCTCAATTAAAAAATACTTTTGACCCTAAATTATTCTATGATCTCAGTAAAAAGAAATCAGACTCCAGGAGAGGGGAAGAATGGAAAAAGCCAAGGAGGCTCTGTGGAACTCAGTGGTAGGATCCCTTGATCATCACACAAGTGTTTTACTATTTTCAGCATTCAGTGTCTCTCCAGCAATCAGCATTTCCTTTGTCTACATTATATGTCATTATCAATTTCTAATTACTGTATATTTTTAACAAATATTTATTTCTCACTCACAATATGTCAGGGACCATTGGGGACACTGCACATAGAGCACTGTGTGTGATATTTAGGGCCCCCACCTTCATGGTGTTTGTATTCACAGGGAGCAATTGACAGAAATAGTAAACCAATCAATAAATAAATTAACTCTGGTGGTGAAATGCATTAGAAATTATTGGTGATGGGGGAAGAAGCACAGAAAGCAAGATTAGACTGGGAGTCAGTGAAGATCCACTGCAGAGGTGACACTGACTCAAAACCCAAAAGATAATTAGAGGAGATAGTTAAAGGTTTCCCATATGAAGTTCTGAAAAGAAGACTCCAGGAAAAGAAAAGAGCCAGAACCATATATGTGTATGTATATATATGTGTGTATGTGTGTGCTGTATGTGCTATGTTCTAAATGATTGTGTTCCCCCCAAATTCCTATGTTGACATCCTCATCCTTAACAGAGATGGTATTAGGAGGTGGGGCCTCTGGGAGGTGTTTAGTTCATCAGGGTGGAGCCTTCATGAATGGGATTAGTGCCCTCATATAAGAGACTCCATGGAGCTCCCTCAGCCCTTCTGCCATGTAACAATGAAAAGACAGTGAATTAGGAAGTGAAGAGACAGCCAATTAGGAAGCAGGACCTCACCAGACACAGAATCTGCTTGCACCTTGACCTTTGACTTCCCAGCCTCCAGGACCATGAGAAATAAATTTCCATTTTTTAGAAACCACTCAGTCTATAGTATTTTTGTTAAAGCAACCCAAACAAAGTCAGTATGTATATATTTGTACATTTAAGTTCACTTTTTCTCTACCTCCTTGCTCCTCTCTGGCTAACTTAGGCCAGCAAATGACCCATTCTATAGATACTTGCCCAGTCTCTCCTAGCATCACCCTCCTCCACTTTCAGTTCCCACTATTACCTGTCTCATTATTTTGGTATTTCCTAATTTGAATTCATTTGATGGGCTGAACTTATCTTTTTGTTCCAAGTAATGCCAAAAAGTGCTTGCCAATATAAGGATTGACTAGTTTTGGATCAGATGACCTTTCCTAATCCAATCAAAAAGTCTATGGTGGAAAAAGGTCAGTTAGTACCAAAATACTTGCCTTCAGTTTCCCTTGAGCAGTACTGCAGTCAAGTCAGTTTCTCTTTAAAGAGTCTGTGGGTAGGCAAGCTTCCTGACTGACAGATCTCCCAAAATCACCAGCTAAATCACCCTTTGATGTGTACTCAAGCTCTTTCTATCCTTCAGCTCTGCTATCATTCATGTTCCATTTTTAATTTATCATCTGGAGAAATCCCTGGGAGATATCATAAAAATCATCCTAACAGTAGCAGTGGTTAAAAGTAAATATATAAGTATATTTCTCCCTCACAACAGTGTAAGATTGAAACTGATTTTCCCCAGACACAGAAATGAACAGGGAGATCAGCTTGGTGCTTTGTGACCACCTAGAGGGCTGGGATAGGGAAGGTGGGAGGGAGACGTAAGAGGGAGGGGATATGGGGATATATGTATGCGTATACCTGATTCACTTCGTCATACAGCAAAAACTAACACACCATTGTAGAGCAATTATACTCCAATAAAGATGTTAATAAATAAATAAATAAAAATAAAAAGTAATGTAAAATATCTCATTAATGATATCTTAATTACATGTTATAATAATATTTTGGATGGATCAAGGTAAATAAAATATATCCTTAAATTAATTTCACCACTTTCATTTTACTTTTTTAACATGGCTATGGAAAACTTTACATACCTGGCTTATGTTATATTTTTATTGGATAGCAATTTTCTAGACCAATGGTTCTCAAATTTTAATATGCGTCTGAATTAACTTGAAGGCATGTTAATCAGTGTTTTAATTGACAGTAACAGAGGGTGAATCAAGGAAGAATCTGAAGAAATAACATTTCAGGTGAGGTCTGAAGTGAAGATTTAGGGAGAAACTTGCTACAGAGTGATGGAATAGCATGAGCTAGGATTCTGAGGCAAGAAACTGATTGGTATTTCTGGGAAACCCCAAGAGGCTCTCGAGGCCAGATCATAGTGGGGAAGGATGAAAAGGTGGTAAAAAGCTGAGAAAGGCAGATGGGAACCAACCTGTGCATGGTTTCTGTAGGTCTTTGTAAGGAGCCTGAATTTTACTCAAAGTGCAAAGGAAGTAGATGAAAGAATTTCAGTCAGTGGATTATGGGGATCTGATACAATCTCTAAAACATTACTCAGGCCAATGCCTGGAAAACTGATTGAATATGAGTAAAGTGGAAATGAAGAGAATAGTAAGAAAGCTATGACAGCAATAAAGGAAGGTCTAAGTAAAATATGCTAAGACAAGCTAATGGAATTCTAAATCACTACTGACAATAATGATTATGAAGACTGTACAAATACTAAAAAAGTTTAGGATACAGCGTTAACTGAAAGGAGCAGGATATAAAATTGAATAGATAATATGCTTCAACTATGTGAGCTACATATTCATACAAAGACTTAAATGAGACTACACCCCAACTACGTCAAAAAAGAAAAAAATATGGATAATATTTTTCCTTTATATTTATATTTTCCTCCAAAATTTTAAATTAATGTAATATTTCTTTACAACATAAATTGGAAAGTTTTCTTTAGTTAACTGAAAGATTTCTCTTGCCTGTTCTCTTAGTAGGGTGAAATATTTTTATTAGCCCAGAAGATAAACTTGTTGATAAGTCAAATTTGCATTTGTGTTTATCATGGTAGAGGGTTTCAGTTTATTTTTTTAATACAAAGAGGCATTCCATTAGCTTTCCTATATCATTATTTGCATTACAACCACAAAAAAAGATATTATCTGCTCAAAGAATTCCTAGTTTTGTTAAAAATAATGCATCAGATCTCCAACTGGAAAACAATGGTGACCATCTGATTTCAAATATCCCCATATAACCTCTCAGTGACAAAAAGAACATAATATTTTCCAAACAGTTATGATTTATGTACTTAAATGCTTAACAATTGTTATATGCTATTTCTATATCCTCTTGCCCTACTACCCTACAAAAAGGGATCAAAATGTATAGAAGCTATACAAGTATGATTACTGAAGGTGAATTCCTCTGTAACCTTGGAGTAGAAAAAGGCTTTCTAACTATGACTTCAAAATCCAGATAGCAAAAAAATAAAATTTAAAAATTTGACCTCTTAAAAATAAAAATTATTTTCATAGCATAAGCACCACAAGAAAAGCCAAAAGAGAAATGACAAACTGGGAGAAAATAATTGCAACATATGTCACTTTAAAAGCTCTAATATATTAATATACAAAGAACTTTAGTTGAGCAAAAGCACACCAAAATCCTACAGAAAAATGGGCAAAGATTTAAACATATAATTCACAAAAAGATGAAAAATAATACCTTATGAAAAGATGTTTGGGGGGCGCCTTCAAGATGGCAGAGCAGTAAGACATGGAGATCACCTTTCTCCCCACAAATACATGAAAACTACATCTACGTGTGGAATAACTCCTACAGAACACCTACTGAATGCTGGCAGAAGACGTCAGACATCCTAAAATGTGAGAAACTCCCCACATATCAGGATAGGGTAAAAGAAAAAAGGAAAAACAGAGACAAAAGAATAGGGACAAGACCTGCACCTCTGGGAAGGAATTGTGAAGCAGGAAAGGTTTCCACACACTAGCAAGCCCCTTCACTGGTGGAGACGGGGGTGGCAGGGGGAAGCTTTGGAGCCACAGAGGAGAGCGCAGCAACAGGGGTGCAGAGGGCAAAGCGGAGAGATTCCCGCACAGAGGATTGGTGCCAACCAGCACTCACCAGCCTGAGAAGCTTGTCTGCTCACCTGCCGGGATGGGTGGGGGCTGGGAGCTGAGGTTCGGGCTTCGGAGGTCAGATCCCAGGGAGAGGACTGGGGTTGGCTGCGTGAACAGAGCCTGAAGGGGGCTAGTGATCCACAGCTAGCCAGGAGGGAGTCCAGGAAAAAGTCTGGACCTGCCTAAGAGGCAAGAGACAATTGTTTTGAGCTGCACGAGGAGAAGGGATTCAGTGCACCGCCTAAATGATCTCTAGAGATGGGCACGAGCAATGGCTATCAGTGCGGACACCAGAGACGGGCATGAAACTCTAAGGCTGCTGCTACAGCCAACAAGAAGCCTGTGTGCAAGCGCAGGTCACTATCCACACCTCCCCTCCCGGGAGCCTGTGCAGACTGCCACTGCCAGGGTTCCATGATCCAGCGAGAACACACATTTGCAACGTCATACAGGCCTCTGCAGCCACAGGCTCACCCTGAATTCCGTACCCCTCCCTCCCCCCAGCCTGAGTGAACCAGAGCTCCCTAATCAGCCGCTCCTTTAACCGCATCCTGTCTGGGCAGGGAACAGATGCCCTCAGGCGACCTACATACAGAGGTGGGGCCAAATCCAAAGCTGAACCCCAGGAGCTGTGCAAAAAAGAAGAGAAAGGAAAATCTCTCCCAGCAGCCTCAGGAGCAGTGGATTAAATCTCCACAGTCAATTTGATGTACCCTGAATCTGTGGAATGCCTCAAGAGACAAAGAATCATCCCAAAACTGAGGCAGTGAGTTTGGGAACAAAGGTAGACTTGGGGTTTGCTTTCTGCATCTAATTTGTTTCTGGTTTTATGTTTATATTAGTTTAGTATTTAGAGCTTAATATCATTGGTAGATTTGTTTACTGATTTTGTTGCTCTCTTGCTTTTATATATATATATATATATATATATATATATATATTTCCTTTTTCTCTTTTTGTGAGTGTGTATGTGTATGCTTCTTTGTGTGATTTTGTCTGTATAGCTTTGCTTTTGCAATTTGTCCTAGGGTTCTGACAGTCCATTTTACTTATTTATTTATTTATTTATTTTAGTATAGTTTTTAGTGCTTGTTATCATTGGTGGATTTGTTTTTTGCTTTGGTTGCTCTCTTCCTTTTTTCTCTTTGTTTTCTTTTATTATGTTTTAATGTTTTTATTTTTAATAATTTTTCCATTGTAATAATTTTGTTTTATTTATTTATTTATTTTTCTTTCTTTTTTTTTTTTTTTTTTCTCCCTTTTCTTCAGAGCTGTGTGGCTGACAGGGCCATGGTGCTCTGGATGGGTGTCAGGCCTGAGCCTCTGAGATGGGAGAGCTAAGATCAGGACACGGGTTCTCCAGAGACCTACAGTTCACACATAATATCAAATGGTGAAAGCTCTCTCAGAGATCTCCATCCCTACGGCAAGACCCAGCTCCACTCAATGACCAGCAAGTTACAGTGCTGGACACCTTATGCCAAACAACTGGTGAAACAGGAACACACCCCCACACATTAGCAGAGAGGCTGCCTACAATCATAATAAGGTCACAGACACCCCAAAACACACCATGTGGTCCAGCCCACCAGAAAGACAAGATCCAGCCTCATCCATCAAAGCAAAGACACCAGTCCCTTCCACAAAGAATCCTAGACAACCCACTGAACCAACTTTACCCACTGGGGGCAGAGACCAAAAACAATAGGAACTACGAACGTGCAGCCTGTGAGAAGGAGACCACGAATACAGTAAGTTAAGCAAAATGAGAAGACAGAGAAATATACAGCAGATGAAAGAGCAAGGTAAAAATCCACCAGACCTAACAAATGAAGAAGAAATAGGCAGTCAGCCTGAAACAGAATTTAGACTAATGATAATAAAGATGATGCAAAATCTTGGAAATAGAACAGAGAAAATACAAGAAACTTTTAACAAGGAACTAGAAGAACTAAAGAGCAAACAAACAATGATGAATAACACAATAAATGAAATTAAAAATTCTCTAGAAGGAATCAATAGCAGAATAACTGAGGCAGAAGAATGGATAAGTGACCTGGAAGATAAAAAAATGGAAATAATTACCACAGAACAAATAAAGAAAAAAGAATGAAAAGAATTGAGGACAGTCTCAGAGACCTCTGGGACAGCATTAAACATACCAACATCAGAATTATAGGGGTCCCAGAATAGGAAGAGAAAAAAAAAGATCATGAGAAAATATTTGAAGAGATTATAGTTGAAAACTTCCGTAATATGGGAAAGGAAATAGTTAATCAAGTCCAGGAAGTGCAGAGAGCCCCATACAGGATAAATCCAAGGAGAAACACTACATGACACATATTAATCAAACTATCAAAAATTAAATACAAAGAAAAAAATTTTAAAGCAGCAAGGGAAAAGCAATAATTAACATACAAGGGAATCCCCATAAGGTTAACAGCTGATCTTTCAGCAGAAACTCTGCTGGCCAGAAGGGAGTGGCAGGACATATTTAACGTGATGAAAGGGAAAACCCACAGCCTAGATTACTCTACTCAGCAATGATCTCACTGAGATTCGATGGAGAAGTTAAAACCTTTACAGACAAGGAAAAGCTAAGAGAATTCAGCACCACCAGACCATCTTTACAGCAAATGCTAAAGAAACTTTCTGGCAGGAAACACAAGAGAAGGAAAAGACTTACGATAACAAACCCAAAACAATTTAGAGTTCAGACCTAGGGTCACATACAGACTGAAAGTGAGGGGATGGAAAATGATATTCCATGCAAATGGAAATCAAAAGAAAGCTGGTGTAGCAATTCTCATATCAGACAAAATAGACTTTAAAATAAAAATTACCACAAGAGAAAAAGAAGGACATGACATAATGATGAAGGGATCAATCCAAGAAGAAGATATAACAATTGTAAATATTTATGCACCCAACATAGGAACACCACAATACATAAGGCAAATGTTAACAGCCATAAAAGGGGAAATCGACAGTAACCCAATCATAGTAGGGGTCTTTAACACCCCACTTTTACCAATGGACAGATCAACCAAACTGAAAATAAATAAGGAAACACAAGCTTTAAATGACATGTTAAACAAGATGGACTTAATTGATATTTATAGGACATTCGATCCAAAAACAACAGAATACACTTTCTTCTAAAGTGCTCATGGAACATTCTCCAGAGTAGATCGTATCTTGGGTCACAAATCAAGCCTTGGTAAATTTAAGAAAATTGAAATTGTATCAGGTATCGTTTCCAACAACAACGCTGAGACTAGATATCAATTACAGGAAAAAATCTGTAATAAATACAAACACATGGAGGCTAAACAATACACTACTTAATAACCAAGAGATCACTGAAGAAATCAAAGAGGAAATCAAAAGATACCTAGAAACAAATAACAATGAAAACATGATGACCCAAAACCTATGCCATGCAGCAAAAGCAGTTCTAAGAAGGAAGTTTATAGAAATACAATCCTACCTCAAGAAACAAGAAACATCTCAAATAAACAACCTAACCTTTCACCTAAAGCAATTAGATAAAGAAGAACAAAAATGCACCAAAGTTAGCAGAAGGAAAGAAATCATAAAAATCAGATCAGGAATAAATGAAAAAGAAATGAAGGAAATGATAGCAAAGATCAATAAAACCAAAAGCTGGTTCCTTGAGAAGATAAACAAAATTGATAAACTGTTAGCCAAACTCATCAAGAAAAAAAGGGGGAAGACTCAAATCAATACAATTAGACATGAAAAAGGAGAAGTAACAACTGACACTGCAGAAATACAAAAGATCATGAGAGATTACTACAAGCAACTCTATGCCAATAAAATGGACAACCTGGAAGAAATGGACAAATTCTTAGAAAAGCACAACTTTCCGAGACTGAACCAGGAAGAAACAGAAAATATAAACAGACCAATCACAAGCACTGGAATTCAAACTGTGATTTAAAATCTTCCAACAAACAAAAGCCCAGGACTGGATGGCTTCACAGGCAAATTCTATCAAATATTTAGTGAAGAACAAATATCTATACTTTCCAAACTCTTATAAAATATAGAAGAGGGAGGAACACAACTAAACTCATTCTATGAGGCCACCATCACCCTGATACCAAAACCACACAAAGATGACACAAAAAAAGAAAACTACAAGCCAATATCATTGATGAAAATAGATGCAAAAATCCTCAACAAAATACTTGGAAACAGAATCCAACAACACATTAAAAGGATCATACACCATGATCAAGTGGAGTTTATCCCAGGAGCGCAAGTATGTTTCAATATATGCAATTCAATCAACATCACTAATCATTAGAGAAATGCAAATCAAAACTACAACAAGGTATCACCTCACACCCATCAGAATGGCCATCATCCAAAAATCTAAAAACAATAAATGCTGGAGAGGGTGTGGAGAGAAGGGAACCCTCTTGCACTGTTGGTGGGAATGTACATTGATACAGCCACTATGGAGAACAGTTTGGAGGTTACTCAGAAAACTAAAAATAGAACTACCATACGACCCAGCAATCCCACTACTGTGCATATACCTTGAGAACACCATAATTCAAAAAGAGTTATGTGCTACAATGTTCACTGCAGCTCTATTTACAGTAGCCAGGACATGGACGCAACCTAAGTGTCCATCGACAGATGAATGAATAAAGAAGATGTGGCACATATATACAATGGAATAGTACTCAGCCATATAAAGAAATGAAATTGAGTTATTTGTAGTGAGGTGGATGGAGCTAGAGACTGTCATACAGAGTGAAGTAAGTCAGAAAAAGAAAAACAAATACTGTATGCTAACACATATATGTGGAATCTAAAAAAAATGGTTCTGAAGAACTAGGGGCAGGAAAGGAATAAAAATGCAGACATAGTGAATGGACTTGAGCATACGGGGAGAGGGAAAGGTAAGCTGAGATGAAGTGAGAGATTGGCATGGACATATATACACTACCAAATGTAAAATAGATAGCTAGTGGGAAGTAGCTGCATAGCACAGGGAGATCAGCTCGGTGCTTTGTGAACACCTAGAGGGGTGGGATAGGGAGGGTGGGAGGAAGATGCAAGAGGGAGGAGATATGGCGATATATGTATATGTATAGCTGATTCACAGTTATACAGCAGAAACTAACACACCATTGTAAAGCAATTATACTCTAATAAAGGTGTTAAAAAAAAGAAAGCATGTTCAATTTCAAACATAATAAGAGGAGTTCAAGAGATACCACCAATCCCACAAAACTGATAAAACAGATAAAATCAAAAGCTTGACAGTATATTTTATTTTCAGAGCTGTGGGCAACAGGCATTCAGATGCAATTCTTGTAGAAATGCAAAATGGTATATTCTCTCTATAAGAAAATTTGGCAATATTTAACAAAACTATACATGCATTTACTGTCTAACCCAGCAATTCTACTTGTGCTTATTTACCCTGAAGATATAGCTTCAACAATAAGAAAATACATATTCTCAAGGTTATTCATTGCAGCATTATTTGCAATTGAAAATACTGGAAACTATCTAAAGATCCAGACATATGAGAAGGCCATACAATGAGATACTACAAAGCATTAAAAAATTAATGAGGACAATCTTTATGAACTGGTATACAGTGATTTCCAAAATGCATTATTCAGTATAAAAAACTGAAGTACAAAATAGCATGGATGACATGCTACCTCTGTGTAAGAGAGAAAGGGAAATAAGGACATCTATACCAATAATTCCAATTTCAATCTATCACTCCAGATTTCTCCCTTTCTATTTCCTATTCCACATTCCTATAATACATCTCAAATTTCTTTACCCACTACAAAAAATAAGCTGCTCCTCTTTACAAACAAAAAGAAACACATGAGAGACAAACTAGAAAATAATGAAGTTGATTCCACTGAAGGCATGGGGAGACTGAGATGAAAGGCATATGGGAAGGATTGACACTTCTCTGAATACATCTTACTGTTTGATTTTGACTTTCAGAAGCTCTACATATTCAAAAAACAAAATTAAATCAACAAAAATAGGGGAAAAACCCAAAACAAACAAAAATGATAGCAAAAACAACCTCAAAAAACTAAAACTGAAAACAAATGGAAATAAATGAACTCAACTACATTTCAATTAAATTAAAGTTGGGGCTAGAGAGGGAGGGTTTGACTAATTCAAGTATATTAAGAACACACTAATAAATTATATACCCTTAGTCTTGGGTCAAGTAGGGTGGGGGAGTAATGAAAACAATTTCTGAACTCTTTTTAGTATTGGGTGTTTTTTTTTTTTTGCAGTATCATTTTTGATAGTGACTTAAGCAAAGTAATTCTGAAACAATTTAAAATGTATTATAGGAATGCAAAACTAAGTTAATGTAAAAAGAGAGTTACAGATGTGAAATGGTGGAAATTGAGGAAGAGCCCTATGGTAATGAATTGGAATTGGAGCGTTGGTGTAGACTCATATATAAAACATGCATATATTTCTTATCTCTGTCCACTGGAAGGCCCAAGAAGCAAAGACACTCTAGTAGCAACAAGAACATCTAGTGATGAGACCTTGATTTCTAATACCATTATCCTTTAAAAGGAACAAGGACTCCTCAGAGAAAGACTGATTCCAGGGCAGGGGAAGGTAAGATTCAATATGGACCTGGAACATCTTTTATATCAGGAAGTTAAGATGTGCCTGAAGCAATTATGGGATGTGTCACAAGGACATAGGAGCTAGTTTGAAGGGACTCCACTGGCCAGATGTGGGAGGTTTTGAGATTAATATATTATAAACCCTCAAAAAATAGGAATTCATGAATCCTTATTGATGATCAATCAATCAATCAATAAAGGAGAGGCATTCTTGTTTTGAATGCCAAGTGCCAATTGGCCAATGCAGAGACAGATTTGGAGTTTGAAAAATCATCGTTTTGCAGCCATCATAGTAAAGATTGCTTCAAGCAAAAAACATTCTTACATGTTAAATCTAAGAGGGAGAGGGATTTTGCTGAAGAGCAGGACATTTGGGAGGTTTAATGTATTCCCACAGATTGCATATTCCTAGGAAAGGAAAAAGCAGCAACTATATAGTAGAAAATTCCAACAAACCGACCTATACACTAAAGTATTTGGGGGAAAGAGATATGATGTATGCAGCTTACTCTCAAATGGTTCAGTAAAACAGTAATACATACACATATATAGAAAAAGAGCAAATGATAAACAAATGGGACAAATTCTTAACGATTGGTGAATCTGAGTAAAGGAAACATGGGTGTCTTTGTACTACTCTTGCAGATTTTCTATTGGACATTATTTCCAAATAGAAATTTTTTTTAAAAAAGCAAAAAATGAATCTACACAAATGCCATTGTTTCATCATCCTCTGAGTAAATGAAAGTGTCACAAATGATAGAACAAACAAGAAATATCCAAATGGTAAAGTTTCCATCTTGTCCTTTGTCTTTCTTTGATTTAGGGACAGATTGTTGGATATTTTACACAAACAAAGAAATGATGAAACATCTGATTTAAATAGTTAAATAAAATAGGCTACATTATGTACTTAGTAGTGATACTAGTATATTTCCTCTAAAATGTGAAGTTCTTACACTGCAGTCTTTCAAGAGCCAAGCATTTAATGCCACACAAGATGGATTACAAGAATAAAATTAATTCCCTGTGGATAGACTTTTAAAACTAAATTAATATTTCAAAGCATATGGCTGTCACATGAATTTCTCCCAAATTTCCTTTGAAAAGTTAATATGGTCATATTGAGCGGGAAAAAAAACCCTCAAACTCAAATCCCACTTTTAATTATGAGATACTCATCAGAAATCCTTGTGAGACATAAAATTAGGACAGTTAAAAGGTGATTTGCAGGGCTGTTAATAGTTAAACCATGGTGAAAATGTGAAGATGAGAAATAGCAGTATACTAAAATGGGTATAAGAGCTAGAAAGAGAAACCTGGATTTAAAACCTGCTTCTTTCTCTTAGAAGTCACGTGAGGCAAGGGGCAAGATTCTCTAAGTCAGAATTTTCTAAACCAGTGGTTTGGTTCTAGTTGTGGTACCCAGCCAGCAGCATCCGTATCAACCAGGAACTTTTTAGAAATGCAAATTCTCGGGTATTACTGTAAACCTACCAAATCGAGTTAGGTCCAGTGACCTGTGTATTAACAGGCCCTGCCGGTGCTTCTGATACACACTAAACTTTCAGAACCCTACTTCTAAGCTACAACAAAAATAACAGTAATAAAAAAAATAATAGTAATACAATCCATTTTAGGATTATGATGATTAAATGAGATATTACACATGCAGAAATGATTTCTAAACTGTAGCAAAAACACTCATCATTAATGGTAGATTATTATTGTGTGACAGAATTGTGAGAGGAAAATCTTAAAACCAATAGTACTTTGTGCTTTTATCAAACTGCCCTTCTACAAAGCTTCAAAGAAGGTTAATTCCTTAAAACTTCCCACACTTGGTACTAGGTCTTGCACATAGGATTGCTCATTAAACTTTATTGATGCTAACTGAAATAAGTTCAGTTGACCAACGTCATTGGCAAGTATTTTATCTCTTGTTTTTGATATGGTCAAACTGCGAATTTTAAACCTCACTGAAACCAACCAAGCTATTAATTTTGAAAGACAATTTAGCTTCTGTGTTTAGGGGCAGATGCTCTGCTTTGGAGTTACACTATCGGGCACCACTCATTGCTGTGTGACTTTGGCAAAGTCATTTACCCACGCTGGGCCGCCTGACTTTGTTCATAGAACAAGGGTGATAATAATAACAGTATCCACCTCAATGGGATGTTGAGAGTATTCATTGAAATTTTAAAGAACTTAAAAATGGCCCTGGTACACGGCATTCAGTATTCTTTCTATGTCCTGAATGCCATACGTAGTTCATCTCCCTTTTACTTCTTCATTTTTTCCCTCCTTGCTTTCTTTTGGTTTTATGCCCATGTTTGCATGAACACTTTCTTTTCTTGGCATCTGCACATCTTTTAATGAAGATGAAGACCAGGCACACATAGAAACCTTAAATGTACATAAAATGATATATATACTCTTATCTCCTATTATGAATTAGCACAGCTTTTGAAATATCAACTTCTTTGAGGTAAAATTTACATACACTAAACATACACATGTTAAGTGTACAATTCCATGACTTCAGCGCATGTATACACCTGTAGAATAGCCACCATTATCAAGATATAGAACATCTCCATCACCCCAAAAATGTTCCCTCATGACCTTCTGCCATCAATCTCCTCTTCCTACACACTCCCTCAGGCAACCATTCATCTGCTTTCTGTCACTATAGATTAATTGTGCCTTTCTAGAATTTCATATAAACAAAATAACACAGTTATTTGTTTGTGTCTGGCTTCTTTGCTCAGCATATCGTTAGCAGAGTTATCTGTGTTGTTGCATGTACTTCAAACTTTCTTTTATTGCCGAGGAGTGTTTCATTGTATTGATATAGCACAATCTGTTTATCCATGGGTTACTTCCAGTTTTCCTTTCCCATTTTTCCTTTTAACTATATATCTTATGGATTTTCCCCATCATTTTATAGTTTGTATATAACATGCACATATCCTAATTTACTTAATTGTTTTACCTCTGTTGGACATGTAAGTTCTTTACCGTGTTTTAAAATGATAATAAACACTGTTATAAATATCTTCATGAACTCAAATATTAATGGAATCCAATTTGGAAGTAAGATTCTTGGACTATAGTCTTTATCTTTCAATGGTTTAGAAATATTTTCACTCTCTTTTCAATTCCAAGTTTGCAAATGAGAAGTTTAATGTCTGTCTGATTCTTTTTCTAAGAGACTTTTTAAAAATTATATATGATTTTAATTTATACAAGTTCAAGTAGGTCTCTGGGATATGTATATATGCATGCCTCTTTTTAAAAAAGATTTTTGGAACTCACCATTTTGCATCAGAAAATTCAAATATTATTATAGCTCAGAATTTTTAAAAAATCTCTTTGCTGTTTGCTTCATCATTTTTGTTTCTTCTAAAACTGCTTTGAGCCTGCATATTATTCTCATTTTGGGCCTCCTCTATGTGCCTTGGAGGTTTTTTTTTTAAATATTTTTATCCATGATTTCCTCATCTTTGTATTTCTTCTCTATGTTACAAATATGCTCTTTATTTGATTGAACAGTCTAAGTTGTTTTTGAACGTGACCATTTTATAATTTTTCTGTAATTTTTAAAAAATCTCAAGTCAAGCTTTATTTTACTTTCCAGAAACTGTGAGGCTGTAGGACCAAGGGATGAAGTTTCTCAGAAGCCAAGGATTAAATGTTTGGATTCTAACTTAAGGGCAACAGGAGGCCACTGAGTTTTAAACAGGTGAATGAATGTGATTAAATATATAGTTTAAGTAGAAATAATCTAGCTTCAGTCTGGCTGATCTCCCTTGAGGCAGGAGAATGGTTATCGTGGAGACTACAAGAGCCTACATTAGGGCAGAAATGGAGGCCAAAATGCAAATTCATTTGAGTGGGTATTAGGTGTACAATCAGTACCACTGATTGGGATTTATCCGTGTTGTTGCATGTACTTCAAACTTTCTTCGAAGTGATAGACTGGTTATTGCGGCTGAGGGAGGAGAAATTGACCAGGCTTCTTGTTGGACCTGGTGGATGGTTAGCTCTGCAATGATGCATAAAACACAATAGGAAGCTCAAGTGATGTTTATTTTGGAGGCGATGTATCCTTGCATCCTCTAATACCCATGTAGCAGTATATTTATAAACTCCTATGGGGGACTGACTAAAGTGTTTGTGTATTGGAATTTTGATACATTTTGCCACAGTGCTCTCCTTAAACCATACACTGTTTCTGTACTTTGCAATTCTCCTAGGTTTTCCTCACTGGCTTTCTTTGTCTAACATCTTAAACCCTGAAAATTCCCTGCGTTTGTGTAAAGATAAAATATAAAGCTTTTCTTTACCCATTACTTCCAAAGGAAAAATTGGATTGGAGAGCAGGGCGGTAAAGGAGCTTATTAAACTCCGTGTCGACAGCCAAAGCAAAGCGTTAGAAAAAGTTCCTTCAGGAGAGGACCAAGCTCCTCGAGTCACTCTATAGAAGGAAGAACTGGAGCGTGGGGAGGAGTCGGGGACACCCCCGCCCCCAGCCTCGCGTAGGTGCCACCCGCGGAGATGAAATGTGAGCCCGGGTGGCCGAGGACGCTGGATCGGCCGCTTAGCCCGCCGCCCGAGCGCCGCGGGGACAGACAAAGAGACCTCCGCCCCAGAGCAGCCCCGCGCGGCAGCCCGGGCTCCCCTCGAAAGCTCCCAGGGCGATGGCCAGGTCTCCGCGCCACCCGGCTCTCCAGAGCACTGCCCTCTGCATCTGACCGCCCTCCAGCTCCCCCATCCCCTCCCGGTGCCGGGCTCTCCCTTGGCTCCCAGCCCTCTCTACAGACCGATCTGTCTGTCTCTCTGTCCATCTCTGTCCTGGCGCGCAACCTCCGGCCACCGGCTTGGATGGACGCGCGGAGGGTCCCCGGGTGTCCAGGGGTCTTGCTTCCGAAGTTGGTCCTGCTCTTTGTCTACGCAGGTCAGTGACCTAGGGCGGCGGGAGAGGGGAAGGGGGCTCGGGGCGGCGACGGGGTCACACTCCGGGCAAACACGGGTTGGCCGGGATGCACGGGACCATGGTG